>NC_041396.2:197581225-197738725 GCF_900747795.2 Erpetoichthys calabaricus
AATGCACACGTTTAATTGCACATGTTAATATGTATGCTTACACAGTATTAAAAGACACTCAACAATTACACAGTATTAAAAGACAGTCAACAATTAACGTCATTTACCTTCGTTCCCGCGTTTGACTTGTGCTGTAAATCTCTTCCTCGTTTTCAGTTCACGTGATTACGTAGGAGGCGTAATACGTGATGACGCAATACGTGACTCCGCCTCCTCCATTAGAGTATATGGACAAAAAACAGATTCCAGTTATGACCATTACGCGTAGAATTTCAAAATGAAACCTGCCTAACTTTTGTAAGTAAGCTGTAAGGAATGAGCCTGCCAAATTTCAGCCTTCTACCTACACGGGAAGTTGGAGAATTAGTGATGAGTGAGTCAGTCAAACAAGTTCCAGTTATGACCATTACGCGTAGAATTTCGAAATGAAACCTGCCTAACTTTTGTAAGTAAGCTGTAAGGAATGAGCCTGCCAAATTTCAGCCTTCTACCTACACGGGAAGTTGGAGAATTAGTGATGAGTGAGTCAGTCAAACAAGTTCCAGTTATGACCATTACGCTTAGAATTTCGAAATGAAACCTGCCTAACTTTTGTAAGTAAGCTGTAAGGAATGAGCCTGCCAAATTTCAGCCTTCTACCTACACGGGAAGTTGGAGAATTAGTGATGAGTGAGTCAGTCAGTCAGTCAGTCAGTCAGTCAGTGAGTCAGTGAGGGCTTTGCCTTTTATTAGTATAGATATACACATACATATACACACACATACACATATATACATATACATACATAGTGTGTTGCAACACGGGCTGTGATTGTTACATGGGAGGGAGAGGACAAATCACAGCTTCCCGCTTTCTAATCGGGCTTGTGATTGCTGCTTTGACGGATGCCCAGATCCCACAGTATTTCCCCTTAGGAGAGGCGTTAGGCAAGTGTAATTGAATAGCAGTGCTGCAAGTTATTACTCTTTTTATCTTTATTTTATTTTATTGTAGAATCAACTCACAGCTGCGCGCACCAGTGCGTGCGTGGCGGATGCGTACGGCTGACGTTTTCATTGTCTACCACCTTCGCTAATCATTCTTGAGGCAGATTGAAGACTTAAGTGCCAGCTTAACTGAAAAATTAAAGAAAACATAATAAGTTTTAAAAAAAATCAGTTGTAACGGGAAAAGATGCCGACGAAAGAAGAGAAGCAGCGGGACGCTAGGGTGAAGAGCTGCTCATTAAGCAGCAAGCGCATCAACCTCTGAGCAAACGAATGGTAAATGTACAGAGAAAGAGGATAAATACTATGAATGGTCATGTCAAGTGTATTCACTCCACGTTATCGTGCAGTGCGCTGTTACTGGTATTTTGATAAAAGAATCTGAATAACATAAAAGAAGCGTATAAATTATTAAACAGTAAAACATTAACATTTAAGAAGTAAAGATACATTGAGTACTACTGTAGTGCTTTCGGGTATAGTACATTTTTTGTTTGCCCATTACATGCATAAATGTATACATTTTTTGGTGTACCTACCCAAGAACACGCGACATGACCCGGCAGTTAAAAATTTATCGCTCCAGCAATTTTAACTCTGTTACAAAGTCATCTAATATGGTATTGCAAACGGCAGCGGGAGCGTTTCTATAAACTCAATTTAAACTTACTGTTTACACCGTGCTTTGAAGATGCATAGTATGCGACACGTGTTTCGCCATAATTGTGGGCTCATCAGGAGTACACAGTCACTGCACTCCCTTACGGGAATCGATCCTCGGACGTAGAGGCGAAGCCCCTAACGTTGTGCCACGGCGTGTGGTTCGTTCATTTGACAGCATGTAGATCGGGGTAATTACATTGCAGGCATTCGTAGTCTGATTCACAATCTGATTGTATGGGTGGTTACCTACCAGGTAACGCTTGTGGTTGGTGAGCAAGTCGGCTAACTTCTGCCACGGTGCCCTCTTTCAGTTGCGAGAAGCAGATCATACAGTGGTTGAAATAGTTTAATATATATAGCAAAATCACCGCGCTTCGCAAGTCGGCTAACTTCTGCCACGGTGCCCTCATTCAGTTGCGAGAAGCAGATCATACAATGGTTGAAATAGTTTAATATATATAGCAAAATCACCGCGCTTCACAGGGGCGAATATGGTATTGCAAACGGCAGCGTTTCTATAAACTTAATTTAAAGTTACGGTTTATACCGTGCTTTGTTTCATATTCTTTTCCTACCTTATCAATTGTGTAATGTGTTTTTTGAACAGGTTTGATTCATGGAAGTGATCACTCCTGCTGCGTTCAGTCACTTCACGTGAGCCGCTCTCTTGTGTGATGTTGCGATGTCCACGGGTTTATTTAATGTTAGCTAAGACCCGGCAGTTAAAAGTTTCTCGCTACAGCAATTTTAACTCTGTTACAAAGTGATGCAAACTCTCGTTTATACCTCGTGTCTTCTCATTAAACTTGTATCTCACGAATATGGCATTGCAAACGGCAGCGGGAGCGTTTCTATAAAGTTAATTTAAGGTTACGGTTTACACCGTGCTTTTTTATACCTCGTGTCTTCTCATTAAACTTGTATCTCGCGAATACAGTATTGCAAACGGCAGCGGGAGCGTTTCTATAAAGTTAATTTAGACTTACGGTTTACACCGTGCTTTTTTATACCTCGTGTCTTATGAAGATGCTTGTATGCGTCACTCACTCGCTTCTTATTGTTTCGCTGACTTGTCAATTGTGTAATGAATGTTTTCTTCAGCGCTCTTTGGGGCTCCTCCTTCTTTTCTACGTACTGAGTTTACAGTCAGTTCACGTGATTACGTGGGAGGCGTGATGACGCGACACGCAACTCAGTCTCCTACGGCCATCTTGCTGCCTTCCATTACAGTATATGGACAAAAAAGAGGTTCCAGTTATGACCATTATGCGTATAATTTTGAAATGAAACCTGCCTAACTTTTGTAAGTAAGCTGTAAGGAATGAGCCTGCCAAATTTCAGCCTTCCACCTACACGGGAAGTTGGACAATTAGTGATGAGTGAGTCAGTCAGTCAGTGAGTGAGTGAATCAGTCAGTGAGGGCTTTGCCTTTTATTATTATAGATTAAATATAAAAGTAACATGCTGCTTACTAACCAAACTATGTGTTGCTTTTACTGCAAATGGCAGCCAAACAGAAATGAGACGTGAAACGAGCCAACAGATGACGAGCTAAATTGGGGCTTCAAACTCCAACCGATTTCACTCCAGCCAGTTTTTTAATGAGAAATTCATTCTTGCTGTTTATTAAACCCGTTATTTAATTCCATGGCTTGTTGCTGCTGTCATTCTGACACAGCAGACATTTTCATAACTGTTGTTTTTCTGCTTTTTCCAAGAACGCCGTCATCTATCTATCTATCTATCTAATGTTTTGGTGACCTTGGAAATCAGTCTTTCTGAGACCGTGGCTCTGAGGCTAGAGATCTGCACTGGCAATCGGAAGGTTGCCGGTTCGAATCCCGTAAATGCCAATAGGGACTCTGCTCTGTTGGGCCCTTAAGCAAGGCCCTTAACCTGCAATTGCTGAGCGCTTTGAGTAGTGAGAAAAGCGCTATATAAATGCAAAAAAAAAAAAAATTCTAATTTTTCGGGAGCGACCTCAATAGCCTTCATAAACCCTGTGAATGAGACAGTTGCTATCTGACTCACACTTGGTACCCATTTATTATTTCAATCACTCTACATAAAAGACAAAGTATGGAAAATATAAAAGCAACATGGTATTTATTACAGTATAGCATTACCAAATATAATAGAAAATAAAACAGATAGCAAAGTCTGCATCTAAACACTCTTTAAACATCAGACAGGCCTATAGGGCTTAACCCCTAGCACACCTTGGCCAGTCTGATCACACATCCCTGCTTCTGATCCCTGCATATACCCCCCTCAGGAAACAAGCTCCCACTATGACCAGGACTGTTACCATATGGCCCGAGGAGGCCTCCCAACAGTTGCAGGACTGCTTCCAGAGAACCGACTGGGAGGTTTTCGATCACCAAGACCTTAAGAACCACACTACGGCAGTCCTGGATTACATCAGGTTCTGCAAAAACAACGTCACCAGGGACAGATGCCTAAGGATTTATCCCAACAGGAAGCCCTGGATGACGAGGGAGGTCCAGAGTCTGCTGAAACCCAGGAATATTGCTATTCTGGGGATGGGGCTCTTTACAGTTTAGCCACAGTGAACCTGAAGAGAGACATCTGAGAGGCCAAGAAGGAGGATAGAGGACCATCTGAGGAGCAACAACACCAGGCAGGTATGGCAGGGTGTCCAGCACATCACTGGCTACAAATACAGCAACTCCTCGGCCGCTGACGGAGATGCTTCTCTGGCAGAGGAGCTGAACATCTTCTTTGCCCGCTTTGAGATGACACCAATAGCAGCTCCATCACAGCCGCCTGTTCACAACAGCATCATACTCACGGTGGAAGAGTATGAGGTGAGGTGGGTTATGAGGAAGGTGAACCCGAGGAAAGCTGCAGGACCCGATGATTTGGCTGGATGGGTGCTGAAAAACTGTGCGGATCAACTGGCCGGAATCTTCGCTAGGATTTTCAAGCAGTTCCTGTCCCAGGCCACTGTCCCATCCTTCCTCAAGTCCTCCATCATTGTTCTGCTGCTGAAAAAATCCATCACGAACAGTCTGAATGATTTCCGCCCAGTGGCACTCACATCTGTCATCATGAAGTGCTTTGAGAAACTGGTGCGGAGTCATATCATCACCTGCCTGCCAGCAGAACTGGACCCATTTCAATTTGCTTACAAAGCAAAGAGATCCACAGAGGACACTGTGGCCACAGCCCTTCATGCTGCCCTGACCCACCTGGAGCAGCAGGGAAGTTACGCCAAACTGCTCTTTGTGGACTTCAGCTCAGTGTTTAACACCATCCTCTCACAACAACTGGTGTCCATACTGGCAGATCTGGGACTTCCATCACTCACGTGCAGTTGGATACTGGACTTCCTATCTGGTCGCTCCTAGAGGGTCAGGCTGGGTCCCCACACCTCCACTGCTCTCAGCCTCAACATCGGGACGCCGCAGGGTTGTGTGCTCATCCCGCTCCTCTACACCGTCTACATATATGACCGTGTCCCCACTCACCATTGCAACAAGATCATAAAGTTCGCAGATGACACGATGGTGGTCAGACTCATCTCGGGCAAGGAGGGTGAGCTGGCATACAGGGACGAGATGGAGCGGCTGTCAGAGTCGTGCAGAATCAATAACCTGCTCCTCAACACCACAAAAACGTAGGAATTTGTTATTGACTTTAGAAAAAACAAAACTGACATCCAGCCACTCATCACTGGCGGGGGCCTGTGTGGAGAGGGTCCCGGTGTTCAGGTTTCTGGGCATTGAGCTGGAGGATGACCTGATCTGGAGTGCCAACACCAAGGAGCTGCTGAAGAAGACGCAGCAGAGACTGTATTTTCTGAGAATCCTCAGAAAGAACCATCTCCCCAAAAATCTGCTCCTTTTCTTTTATCACTGTTCCATTGAGAGTATGCTCACGTACGGACTGTGTGTGTGGTATGGCAGCTGCACTTCTTCAGAAAGGAAAGCGCTCCACAGGGTCGTCAGGACAGCGGAGAGAACAATTGGTTGTACTCTGGAACAAATCTACACCTCCCGATGCCGCAAAAAAGCAATAGACATTTCACAGGATTCATCACATCCCAGTCATTGCCTCTTCCAGCTTTTGCCATCGGGCAAGAGATACAGAGCAATGAAAACCAGGACAAACCGCCTTAAAAACAGCTTTTATCCAAAAGCAATCATGGCCCTGAACTCAGAATAAAACTGCTCCATATCATTCTCCCAATGTGCAATATAGACCTTAAGTCAACCAGTGCAATTTGTTTATATAACAAGTGCAATTTTTATATTTTGTAAAATACTTTTATTACTATTTAGTTTGTTATTATTTTCTCTCTTCTTGTCTTTTTAACTCTTATGCCTCACACTGAGTCGACTGCACCTTCAATTTTGTTGTTCCTTTGTAAAAGTGACAATGACAATAAAGATCTATCTATCTATCTATCTATCTATCTATCTATCTATCTATCTATCTATCTATCTATCTATCTATCTATCTATCTATCTATCTATCTATCTATCTATCTATCTATCTATCTATCTAAAAAATCTTACTGAAAATTGTGTCAAGAAGTGGATGTTGTCCTGTGGAGCTTTTGGTTTAGCGATTAGCGCTGTTCATAGTTAACGTTTTCTGAAATCCAAATCAGACAGTCTCATGTCTCTTGATCTCTGACGTCACACTTCTATCATTGTTTTTCTTCCTTTCATTTCTTCCTTTTATTTTAAAAATGCACACATGGGGTTTCAGGACATGTGTCATTGGACAAATTTGATTGGCTATCTCATCCTGTTGACGAATGACTCTGATCAAAGTGTTTGATTTTTTAAGTACTCCTTCATTTATCCTTCTGTTAACACTAGAATTACCAAAGCTTATGAGAAAACTCATAAATCTGGTCCAGCTTAAATCCACTTGCACATCTCCATTCAGTGTCTTTTGTCTTGTAAATGTGTCAATAATCCCAAGCAGCCTGCTATACCATCCTCCCCAACCGCCAGAGAAACTGCAATAACCCCTCCCAACTGAAGCTTTGTTTATCAGGGAGTCAGGTACCTAGGCTAAAAAAATATATCGTTATTCGGAACACATGCATTTCATGTGTGTTCTGTTTCTACAAAGATCTTTATAAGTGTAGGATGACAAGAAATGTTGAACACATAACTAAAAGACAAACCTTTTCCATGTTGTAGTACTAATGACAAAATGTAGACACAAAGTGTATAATGTGTGAAGACTGAAGTCCAAATATCAAATAAACACTTTCACAAAAGATACAAGTATAACAGAACAAATGTGCTACCCCCCAAGAGTATAACCGAAGAAAAAGAAATCAGGTTAGTGTGGTATGTTATCCTGATATCTTGGATAGTATAGCGGTTAGAACTTCTGACTCCTATTCAGAATGTCCTGGGTTTGAGTCTTAACATGTCCCAAAATAAACATTTTGAGTAGTGAGCTGTTCTTATTGTTACTATTATACAATAAAAACATACATTTGATTTGAGTCTGTAACTGCCGCTGTAAATGTATGGTACTTGTAAAGGTTAGCGTTTTTTTAATTCAGTTTTATGCTCTCAGTCACATTCATGCTCGCCCTGATCTGACACTGGTGTTTTCATATAAAGACATGCTATAACAGAGGTGAACTCAGATCGGAGAAAGAGAACAGAAGCCCTCCCCACAAGAAATGTCCACTCACATATAAGAGCAACACAGCTGCACCAGGCATAAAGGCAAAAGATGGCACCGTTTGGATACAGGACAAGGTCCGGCGACATCCTGCCAATCATCTGTTCTTCAAAGAAACAGCACGGCTTACAGAGCTCGCCAACGTATCGTGCAAACTCCTGTTTGTGATTATATTTTGTGATGGTCTTTACATGAGAAGTATTTATATGTTACTTATATAAAAGCCAGATCGAATGTTACTTATCTTGATTTATTTACTTGTCTTCCTACAGCGTAAAGTCACAAGTAGACTGCAGAGCTTCCTCTGTTTGATCGACAAGGGCATGCTCACAAATTACATGTGTAATGCCACGAAAAATGCCTGCTGACACTTTAGTATGCAAACAATGGTACGAGAATGCAGTTAGACTTTTTTTTTGGGCACATGCACCGACCAATTATTATCGACACATTTACAAGACAAAAGACACTGAATGGAGACATTCAAGTGGATTTAAGGTGGGCCGGATTTATGAGTTTTCTTGTAAGCTTTGGTAATTCTAGTGTTAACTAATTTGGTATTTCTTGACCCTACAGCATCTATCTGTTCACAGGTTATAAATTAACTAGAACAGTTTCTATGGCATCTGTGCTTATTTCCCATTCCCAAGTAACAAAATAAATTAAAAAAATCTGACTGGAACAAATGCATAAATTGCTAGCACAATAAAAAAGAATGCTTGCAAAGCCTGTAATTAAAAAACTGTAGATTTAGTTAATCCTGGTTCATCTGTGCAAAATACTTAACATATAAACATTTTGGATAATTTTGTCAGGAGTGATTGTACTGTAAATTGTAGTCTGCAAGCGAGCAACACCTACTTGAGGAAGGGTTTCTTAACATCGGCCTGCAGCTAAAAACACAAAGAAAACTTGAAAATAAAATTGCCTTTGGCTTTTTTTTTGAATGCTGGGTCTTCTTCTCAACACCAAACAGCTGGAGAAGGTAAGGCCATTTGAAAATCCTCAAAATATGAGTTTGTGGTATACTTCTGTAAATACGGGAATAAGCACTCCATCAGCCTTTCAACTGATTCTGGGTGCCTCAAGTCTGAAAATGTCTGATGGCCGACTATTTAGAATTAAAAGGCAGAAAATGTTGAACAGTAACTGTTAAGCAGGGAGCTAGAAAGTGATAACAGTTTAATAACATTTCTTTGCAATGACTTGTTTCGAAAGCATCTGCATTATCTTTCTCTTTTCAAATATCAGATCAATACCCCACTGCTGAACTGTATCCTTCAACAGTAAGATGTTGTAGATCTTTGTTTTAGCTTTATTGTGGGTCAAATGTTTGAGTCTTCCTGAAAATTGCCTTATGTCTTACTCAAGACTTTCATTACTGTGCTTGTGGATTAATGTAGGATGTACTTCACTTACTCATTTAATACATGTTACAGGATTTATCTGATGTTTTTGATGTTGCAAACGTACATGGGAGCATGCAAACTTAGAATGCCACAAAACATTTCTTGAATGCTAGTAGTAATAGTAGTTTTGTTACATGTATACTCATTGAGCAAATTCTTTGGACCACTATACTAATACTGTGCAAGGCCTCCTTTTGCTCTCAAAACAGGCTCAGTTCTTTATGGCATTTTTTAAAATTCTGGTCCATGTGGTATAGTGGGTCCGCAGCTTCCAAAAAAAAAGGCCGGGTTTTTTTAAATCCTTATAGCCGTGCTGTTCTCCGTGGGTGCGATCGCACGACTGCCGGGAGTTAGTGAGGTAATTGGAGCGAATCGCACCTACACGTGTGGGTGCGGTAATTCTTGATTGCCTCATTGGCTTTCTGCAGTGTGTGATTAAGGCACTGCGCCCACGGAGGTGCACGGGGGGATGTGTGTGAGTATATATATATATGTATATATATGGATTGACACCAGAGAAGGGGATAGATAAATCTTAGGGAGAGAAATGGAAGGATCGAGGAAAAGAGAAAGCATGAGGTTAAAGGACGGAAAACAGCAGACATGAGGTTATGATCTGGCCACCTGGAAAGTGGAGACATCATGAGCTGGGGCCCAGCGAAGGAGCGTTAAGCTGATGCGCACTAGGGGCTTGTTCGACCCACTGAAAACAAGCAAGTGGGGTGAGCAGTGAGGTGTCCTCCCGTGGGATCTAAGGAGCGACTGCGGGTGCAAGGGAGGAGAGCTGACCTCGACGGTCTGGCAGTGACGTCCAGAAGGGGGCCAAGACGGAGGTTAGCTGAAGGAGCTCGTGGCTGTTGGTCTCCTCCGGCTGCGAGCAATGGGTGATCCGGGGAGAGAGTGAAGGAGGTGGGTCGGAGAATAACGAGAAAGAGACTGCTTTTTTAATTTCTGCATTTTAACCTCGAGTTTTAAAGGATTTATTTATTGGATGGTTTTTATCCCCACTGGGCACTTGCTTTAAGGATTTATTTATTGAACTTTGGATACTGCACTTTTGCACTTTTTGTTTTGATTATTATTTTAATAAAAGCACTTTATCACTTTTTGAATATATCCCCTGGCTTCATGTGAAATTTGTCCCCATTTGTCAGCTCATCTCGGTGACATTATCGACAGTGTTGGGTTTAGGACCCCCACAAGGACTCTGGGAGCCTGAAGAGAACCCGCATCGTCACAGTCCATATTGTTATGATTTCATCACTCAGCTTCTGCAAATTTTTTAGATTCACATTCATGCTGTTAACCTCCCATTCTACCACATCCCAAAGGTGTTCTGTTAGATTCAGAGCCAGTGCCCAGAAATAACACTGAAATCATTGTTACATTCATGAAACCATTTTGACATGACTTTTGGTTTGTGACATGGTGCATTATCATGCTGGAAGTAGCCATTAGAAGATGGGTAAATTGCATGCGCTAATCGTAAATCTTTTGTTTCTTGTTTTCCCGGTGCTCGTGTCCGAGATGTGAGGAGACGTGCGGCAACAATCTATGAGAAACACAAGAAGAGGGCAGTTGGATCCATTGTATTACACACCGGCGTGAACGATGTAAGGCACCAACAGTCAGAAATTCTCAAGGCTGACTTCGCAGCACTAATTAAAGACACGAAGGAGAGGACCCCATTGGCAAAGATCTTCATTTCGGGTCCACACCTCTCGTCAGATGATCAAATGAATACTACAGTCGTCTGCTAGGATTAAACAACTGGCTGAAAGGCTTCTGCGAGAACCAAGACGTCGGGTTCATCGACAACTGGGACCTCTTTTGGGAAAGGCCGCATTTCTTCAAGAGGGATGGCCTGCATCCGAATAGATTTGGCGCCCGGGTCCTCTCCGAAAACATCGCTAAGCTAATTCGTTTATCTTGACTATCTGTTTCTACTCTTAACCCCTTCCGTAATGCTACTGCTGGGCTAGGACATGATAATTGCTTAACAAAATCTTCCGTAACAGTGCACAACATTAATACTCTAGTAACCAATCTCAATACACGTAGAAAATATAGGCAATACGGCATAAACACCAATAATTTAATTACAATTACTACTTTAGATGAACAATGTATTAAAACTAGAAAAACAGACTATAGATTAAATAAAAAATACACACAGAGCAGAGTAATATCAATAACGCACATCGTATTCATCTCAGCCCCTCCGAAACTTTAAATATGGCACTATTAAATGTTAGAGTTTTTTATGAACGATCTTATTAGTGATAGAAAAATTGATTTTATTGCACTAAGTGAAACGTGGCTTGGCTCTGATGGCGCGGCAGTTTTAATCGAATCTGCACCTCCGGATTACAGTTTTACTCGTGCGGATCGCCAAGGAAAAAGAGGCGGCAGCTTGGCAAACATTTACTCAAGCCAGTTAAAGTGTAAAGATGTCAGTTTTGGTAAATTCAAGTCCTTTGAGTATCTCGCCATTGTTATTCATGGAGATTCTCATGTTCTAGTATTATACGTGTATAGACCTCCTAAATTTAACGCGTCTTTCTTTGAGGAATTCTCTGACTTGGTGTCAATTTTAATTACGAACTATGACACACTCTTAATAGTCGGCGACTTTAACTTTCATATAGATAATCAGTGTGACCAAAAAGTAAAAGAATTCATGAACCTCCTGGACTCTTTTGATTTGAGACAGCTCGTTAATCAGCCTACACATAAAGCAGGTCATACGTTAGACTTAGTAATTACTAAAGGACTAAAAGTTGATGTAAGGCAGGTCATTGATATTGGTCTATCAAACCATTTTCTTCTATTATTTAATGTAGAAATATTGATAAACATTCATGAGAAGCATATTGTTAAAAAATGCTTCTTTGATTCATCAGCAGCTTTAAAACTTACAAACATTCTAAGCAATCAGTCCGTTTATAGTTCCAACTGTAATAGCGAGGATAATGTAAATAGTAAGGTGGAAAGATTTAATACTAAAGTGAGAGCTGCTGTAGACATAGTTGCACCTGAAAAGACAGATAAAAAATCTTCTAGCATTGTTATACCATGGAAGACCCAAAAAGTGTCTGATCTAAAGAGAACATGCCGTAGAGCTGAGCGTAAATGGAGGAAAACTAAACTAACTATCCACTATGAAACATTAAAGGTTAAAATAACAGAATACAATAACACAGTCCGTCTTGAGAGGCGCTGCTATTTCTCTAAGATTATAAATAACAATGCTAGTAATCCCAGAGTCTAATTCTCAACGATTGATCATCTGCTAAACCCAGGTAACTCAAAGGAATGCCTCCAAAGTACTTCCAGTAAAACCTGTGAGGCTATTGCTGTATTTTTCAATCAAAAAATTAATGATATTAGAAATAACATAGTATATCTCCCCAACACTGAGGATCCTCTTAAACCCCAGTGCTCCGTTACAAACAAATTAAATTCTTTCACTAGGATAGATTTATCTGATTTACATAAAATAATTTATCAACTGAAACCCTCCACCTGCATCCTTGACCCAATACCAACAAGTTTTTTCAAAGAAGTATCGGGCGTGCTGATTGATAATATTCTTGACATAGTAAATTCCTCATTAGATACAGGGGTCTTCCCAGACTGTCTTAAGACTGCTGTAGTTAAACCCCTGCTGAAGAAAAATAATCTTGACCCCTCTGCTCTTGAAAATTTTTCTCTGTATATGCACCTTAGACTGGTCTTAGTTTTTACATATTGTCGCTGCAAAACATAGCGGCGAGCAACAATAGAAATGTTATTCCCAGAAGTGAACATAGCATTTATCTTATAGCCTTTAATAATTACTACTCTTAGGAGAGATAAAGGGTTAACTATGGCACTGTACCTCTCTCCTCTGCTGATCCAGCAATCCATTGGTTCAAAACATATGTCCCTCCCCTCCACACTTGAAACAGCGATGTTGGGGGAGCAGGACTGCTTGTCTTTCTTTCGGACTGGAGATTCCCCGTATGGCTGGGTGGTTTCATTAAAAGGTACACGTTTTGTCGCGAGAACTGTTCCAGTCCACCAGATTTACAGACTGCCCAATGACGTTTGACCATGTCGATCAGAACATCCATGGAGGTGTACTCCTGTTTGCGGATCTGCTGGGCTATAGGCTCCAGGAGGGTGTGCACAAAGGTTTCACAGGCTAGTATTTCCGCGATTTTTTGCATGCTATTAATATCTGGCTTCAGCCAGTGCCCAACTTTTCCCCAGACCTGAAATATATATATTGTGATAAGAAATAACGTTGAATACTCAAAAAGATTTGGGGAATGACCCTGCATATTGTCCACCGGACAAAGTTAAACAGAAAAATGGTCAAAAATTAATCAAAAATAGATCACATCAGACAATGACAGTTTGGTTCAATGCGTTTTTATACAAAATGGCTGCCGGAAATGACATTGAGGAAATGGCATCATTGGGGTTGGCTGGAAGTGACGTCGTAAAGAAGCACCGGAAGTGATGCCATCTGTGGAGGCTGGAAGTGACATCACTGTGCAGGAACCAGAAGTGACATCACGGAAGTTGCGTGTTTTGTTGTGGAAGCCATTATGTGAGTCTGGAAATAAGGTAAAATGGTTCTAATTTTCTTCTTTATTTCTGTTGGCAAAGAGAAAGAGATATCAGTGCACATAACCAACCCTTCACCTCGTGAAATATCACTCACCTTAGGACTTGATGGCTGCTTCCTAATAGCGCGTGTGTGACAATATATTGTGATAGTCGTCCGGGGTCCTTGCCCCACTGGGACGCCTGGAGACGTGAAGGACCGGGAGAGGGTCTATATTTTCCCCAGAATGCAAAAGGGCGACCTCCCTGGATTGTATGGGGGCCACAGAGCTTGGAAGCTCAACGTTATGGAAGGATGTGGCCACCACCAGGGGGCGCCCGTACAGCTCCGGAACCATGGTCCGCAGCACTTCCGCCATAACTGGAGGTGTTGCCAGAATAGGAGCTGGATTCCTATGCTGAAGTGCTGCTGGTTGTTAATTGTGGAGCACCTGGAGCGGCCAGCTCACTCCATTCCAGGAGCCAGAGTCGAGAGGAAGAAGACAAAGCTCGGAGGAGAGGAGTAAAGGCACTGGAAGAAAGATCAGAAAAAGGCCCAGAGTTTGAAAGGGTGTTTGGTGCAGGGGCACTGTGTTGTGTACGGGACTTTATTGTAAATAAACGTGTGTGTTTGGGACTTCCAGTGTCTGCCTGTTTGTGTCCGAGGCTACCTTCCACATTGGCATCCTGGATGGGATTTCCTGCCTGTTAATTGGCTGGGAGCCCTGTTAAAAAAATAATTTTGTGGACAGCCCGGCACAGCAGGACAGACCATATACATACTGCGGCAAGGACGTGCACACACAACACCGCGTGAAGGCGACTCATCTGAGGAACCGCCAACAGTTCACTGAAGCGCTATCTCCAACCCGATGGGGGACAGAGAGAACAGGCGAGGCCGGAGAGCAATGAACTCCCCGAGACGCACTGTCGTCACGGACACCCGGGTCGGCAAGGCCACAGAAGAGGCCACGTGGAGGAAGCTTACTCTGAAGTACAGGATCCAGGAGGTAAGTTCCAGGCCCAGCGGCAGTCGGCCCTGGGGAGTCGGGCTTGCTGGCTCCTGTTTCTGTGTTCTGCACTTTGAGCAACATTATTTGTATGAAAATGTGCTATAAATAAATGTTGTTGTTGTTGTTGTGTTTTAGGCAGAGACTGCCTGGATCAGCATCAGTGGCCGAAGCACACCAACCTGTGGAGCGACGCCGGGGTGATGATACCAGGAAAAGCTGGGAAGAAGGAACCGCTGCGAGTCGGGAAGCCAGAGTTGGGAGTGCTGGAGGAGAAATAAAGAGAAAGAGAGAGTGAAGAGAAAGAATTGTGTTCTGGTGTTGGGACTGTGTTGTTGTGCTTGTGGGAACGGGGAAGACGTTTCCACAAGGGGGGAAAAAAGAAAATAAAAGCCCTGTGTGCTTTGAACCTGTGTCCTACATCTGTCTGTGTCAGGGCTTGCCTTTACTATATATATATCTATATATATATGTATATATCTATATATATATATATATATCTATATCTATATATATATATATATATATATCTATATATATATATATATATATATATATATATATATATTTATATATATATATATATACTAGCAAAATACCCGCGCTTCACAGCGGAGAAGTAGTGTGTTAAAGAGGTTATGAAAAAGTAAAGGAAACATTTTAAAAATAACGTAACATGATTGTCAATGTAATTGTGTTGTCATTGTTATGAGTGTTGCTGTCATATATATATACATATACACATATACACACACATATACACACATATACAGATATATTATATATACATATCCACATATATTTTTTATATATATATTTTTTATATATATATATATATATATATACACATACATACATACATACATACATACATATACACACATAGATGCACTTACAATAACATAGAAATCAATATAAACAACATTAACATCATTATCATATGAGAATATGAAGTAATATATAAGAAGCACATTTCATATAAATATAAATTATTAAACAGTAAAATCTTCTTCTATAATTTGCTACCGTGGCTTTTCGTTGGTCTGTCCAGGATTTTAAATCACCTGTAGCTTGCAAACCGTTTCACCTATTGACTTGAAATGTGGTACACATATAATACGTCACGTCTGCTATCCGCTTTATGGGTGATGATTGTATTACTCTTTTTATGTTTATTTTATTTTAGAATCAACTCCTATCTGCGCACACCAGGGCGGCCGTGGGCAGATGCGTATGGTGTATTCACTCCATGTTAACGTGCATTGCGCTGTCACTGGTATTTTGATAAAAGAATTTGAACAATATATAAGAAGCGTATAAATTATTAAACAGTAAAACATTAACATTTAAGAAGTAAAGTTACATTGAGTACTACTGCAGTGCCTTCGGGTATACCTCATTTTTTGTTTGCCCATTACATGCTTAAATGTATACATTTTTTGGTGTACCTACCCGAGAACACGCGACATATAACCGAGCGTGGGAGAAGCATGGATTTTAAACACGCGTTGAGTTCATCTGCTGGTCTCCCTCGTGGAATAACTGGTAATGTTTGACTAAAATGTACAGCGAGTAAAACGACATTACCTCCTTTTTTTTTTTTACGATCTCTGAGATCTTGCTTTTTTCGGTTCAAGGCTTCATAAGCTCTTTTATGTGCCATGGTGTACTTAATAAGTACTAATTATCCCAAACCATCATCTTTGAATGTTGCAAGACTTTCGCCTTGTATGTAGATCGGGGTAATTACATTCATTGCATTCCTAGTCTGAATCACAATCTGATTGTATGGGTGGTTACCTGGCACTGTAGGGTTGCCACCCATCCTTTAAAATACGGAATCGTGCCGCGTTTGAGAATGAAATTGCGCGTCCCGTTTTGAATCAATACTGGACGGGATTTATCCCGTATTTTTTTTATCATTTTTTTTTTAAAGCAGCGTGTCATGCAAATCATCCCACACGCATTTTATGAAGATGCCTCCTTTCCTACTTTTGATTGGGTAATACTTGATGTCATCGTTAGTTTGATTGGTCTTTTTAACTGTCCAGTGAGGAGGGCGTGTCTTTTAAGTAGAGTCTGCAAAGTGTTGGCACTGAGATGTGGCGTCAGCGCCATAGTTGAAGACCCTAACGTTGCGGTCAGCAAGTCGGCTAACATCCGCCATGTGCCGTCTTTCAGTTGCGAGAAGCAGATCATAGAATGGTTGAAACTGTTGCCCCTAACGTTGCGCCACGGCATGTGGTTCGTTTATACCTCGTGTCTTCTCATTAAACTTTTATCTCGCGAATATGTTATTGCAATCCGCAGCGGGAGCGTTTCTATAAACTTAATTTAAACTTACGTTTTACACCGTGCTTTGTTTCCCTTATGAACATGCTTGTATGCTTCACTCGCTCCGTTCTCAATTGTTTAATTAATTTTTTGGTCTTCGCTGTTTCCGGCTCTTCCTCCATTTCCCCCTACTTCGTTCTTTTATCTCGCGAATATGTTATTGCAATCCTTAACGGGAGCGTTTCAATAAACTGATTGAAAATAGTTTTGCATTTACCTTTTTAGTAAAAGGCGAGCTTTTAAGCCTGAGAAATCACCCCGTAAATGCACACGTTTAATTGCACATGTGTTAATATGTATGCTTACACAGTATTAAAAGACAGTCAAAAATTAACGTCATTTACCTTCGTTCCCGCATGTGACTCGTGCTGTAAATCTCTTCCTTGTTTTTAGTTCACGTGATTACGTAGGAGGCGTGATGACGCGATACGTGACTGCGCCTCCTCCATTACAGTGTATGGACAAAAATATGTTCCAGTTATGACCATTACGCTTTGAATTTCGAAATGAAACCTGCCTAACTTTTGTAAGTAAGCTGTAAGGAATGAGCCTGCCAAATTTCAGCCTTCCACCTACACGGGAAGTTGGAGAATTAGTGATGAGTCAGTCAGTCAGTCAGTCAGTGAGTGAGTCAGTCAGTGAGGGCTTTGCCTTTTATTATTATAGATATATATATATATTGTGACAGACGACCGGGGTCCTTGTCCCACCGGGATGCCTGTAGAGGGGAAGGGCCGGGAGAGGGGCACAAGAGGGCAGCCCCCCTGTATTACATCAGGGTCATGGATTGAGAGTTTGGAGGCTCAACCCCGTTGGGCTCCGTGGCCACCGCCAGGAGGCGCCTGGACAGCTCTGGAGCCTTGGCATGCTGCACTTCCACCACACATGGAAGTGCTGCCAGAAGAGGAGCTGAACTTACATGCAGCACTTCCGCCACACCCGGAAGTGCTGCTGGATGTGAATCAGGAAGCACCTAGAGCACTTCCAGGTGCAGTATAAAGGAGGCCACCTCACTCCATTCAGGGAGGCAGAGGATGGATCTTGTGACTGGAGGAGTGGAGGTGGCCAAAGAAGAGAGAGAGAGAGGATCTTTGAATACTTTGAATACACTTGATACATGGGGAGCTGTTAGTAAGTATGAAGTTAAAAGACATTGGCCTGGGTAATAGACTTAAACACTGTACTATGTATTACTTATAACATTATTTTTCTTTTCCTCACACTTCTATACTGTTAACGTTTCATTATGATTTTTGAGTATGTATATAGTCTTCATCCATCCATCCATTTTCCAACCCGCTGAATCCGAACACAGGGTCACGGGGGTCTGCTGGATCCAATCCCAGCCAACACAGGGCACAAGGCAGGGAACCAATCCTGGGCAGGGTGCCAACCCACCGCAGTATAGTCTTCATTCCACTTAATAAAAATCTTATGCAAACTATTCCTTATCAGTCCTTTCATTTCTGGATTTGTCAGTTGAATTTAATGATTTTAAGAAAATCAGCGATCAACCCAAAATTAGGATAAAGTACTGCTTCAAGCAGTTGCTATCAGTTCTTTAGATTATTGGATTCATGCTCCACAATGTTATTCCTGCGTCTTCTAAACTTTCTTGTTGACTATTGTCACACACAAGCTCATGGGAGGAAGTCAATGGGCTTGTCTAAACGTAGTACGCTGGATCAGGGATTAACAGGGTGCACTAATGCCTTCTCTCATTCCTCTGCAGATCCTCTGAACAGAAGCCTGTCTAACCCTAAACTCTGTCTTTGTGCAGACTCCACTTCTGGTTTCCATCCCCACGCTACTGCTGATCTCACTTCCAGCTCCAACTTTTTGGACACACCCCTTCTTCCTCACCAACTATAAAGCCAGCCACTTTCCCTTGATTGTCGGTCCTGTTTTAGATACAGTCCCAAATGACTATTCTGTTGGTTAATGCAACTGATTTATTTCTTTGTTTTTCCAGGTTGCTGAATATAGGGGGTGGAACCCCAAGCCTTTTTCGCCTTTATTGCTCTTTTTTCACACTATGGTTTGCTTTTTTGTAAACATCAATATTATTATGTACCATTAAACATCTAAAAAGTACCATTTTTAGTAAATCTGCATTGTAAAAATGTTTTCTTAATATGAAAAAGAATTATAAACCTATACTAAAAACATAGTCTAGAATTGTGTTAAATCCTAACATTAGCAGGATAGGATTTTAAGGCACCTTAAAACATTTTACAGAGTAAAAGCTTGTTTACACTTTTTTACTTTTTTAAGCACTATTAAATATATATATATAGGATAACCAGGGCTATTTTTCCTAGAGGTGTTCATCTCTCTTGTTTCCTTAAACAATTCTATATATTGTATTTAATAGTTTCAGCTTGCCTAATTAAATTCCCCTAACTTAAGTGATGCCCTTGAAACAAATTATATCCCTGTTGATATGATGAGCATTTCAAACATAATTTGCATACTTCTTTAAAAAATCAGTATTTGTCAGCTAGAAAAATATATGTGAAGTATTGAGTAGCATGGATATATATTGGAACTATTCCCATCGGCATCTAAATGAGGCCAAATCACTGAATGAATAAGAAAATTGGAAATCATTGGATATCATCAGAACCTCAGCAGCATATCCTGAAACTAGTTAATGAATCATTCCATATGTAAATACAGAATCACAAAGCAGAGTAACTAATCCACAAAAACTGGAACAGATGGGACTGTACTTCATGAGGCAGCACTTTAAAAGCATTATTTATTGCGTCACAAGAAATTGTGAGTGATGGTGGTGCTTAACACTAAGAAGTTCAGTCATTTGCAAATGAGCATATCTTTGAACATGTTACATCTCGTCCACTATATTTAAATCTACAGAGAAAGCTGAAAAAAACAACTGTTTGATAAAAGCCTGCTAAAGAAAGCAAATGGTTGTGTATTAGAGCCATAGCCAGTCTTAATGAGCTATAGAGTTTCATTTTTAGATAAAGAAAGCTGTCCTGGTAAACATCACATTTGGGAAAAAGAGGATATAGTTGTAGGGTCTGTTAGGGCCTTTATACAATGTGCTGTGTTTTATCTCATTGTTTACTAAATCATCACCAACAAAGAGGATGAAAAATCCTCTTTCGTCTCAAAAGGACTAATTGAATGAAATGTTCAAACCCCAAAACACAATTCCATATTTTCATCACTTAAGCATAATAAATAGACTTGATAATAACAAATCTTTGCATTCATATAGCACTTTTCTCAAAGCGCTTAGCAATTTCAGGTTAAGGGCCTTGCTGAAGGGCCCAGAAGAGCAGAGTCCCTTTTGGCATTTTACAGGATTCGAACCAGCAACCTTCCGATTGGCAGTGCAGATCCCTAGCCTCAGAGCTACCATTCCACCTAAGTAAGTAACTAAGTAAGTACCATAAGTACTTTACAACTTCATCTGATTTAAAAACTGCCTCTGACGGTTTTTGGTATCCCAGTTTTTCCCTTCAACCAATTGAATGTTTGGGTATACAGTAATCCCTCCTCCATCGCGGGGGTTGCGTTCCAGAGCCACCCGCAAAATAAGAAAATCCGCGAAGTAGAAACCATATGTTTATATGGTTATTTTTATATTGTCATGCTTGGGTCACAGATTTGCACAGAAACACAGGAGGTTGTAGAGAGACAGGAACGTTATTCAAACACTGCAAACAAACATTTGTCTCTTTTTCAAAAGTTTAAACTGTGCTCCATGACAAGACAGAGATGACAGTTCCGTCTCACAATTAAAAGAATGCAAACATATCTTCCTCTTCAAAGGAGTGCGTGTCAGGAGCACAGAATGTCACATAGATAGAGAAAACAATCTCTAGCAAACAAATCAATAGGGCTGTTTGGCTTTTAAGTATGCGAAGCACCGCGGCACAAAGCTGTTGAAGGCGGCAGCTCACACCCCCTCCGTCAGGAGCAGGGAGAGAGAGAGAGAGAGAGAGAGAGATAGAGAGAGACAGAGTTTGTTTTTCAGTCAAAAATCAATACGTGCCCTTCGAGCTTTTAAGTATGCGAAGCACCGTGCAGCATGTCGTTTCAGGAAGCAGCTGCACAAAAGATAGCAACGTGAAGAATAATCTTTCAGCATTTTTAGACGAGCGTCCGTATCGTCTAGGTGTGCGAACAGCCCCCCCTGCTCAATCCCCATACATCAGGATCAGAGAAAGTCAGCGCAAGAGAGAGAGAAAAGTAAGCAATCTAGCTTCTCAGCCATCTGCCAATAGCGTCCCTTGTATGAAATGAACTGGGCAAACCAACTGAGGAAGCATGTACCAGAAATTAAAAGACCCATTGTCCGCAGAAATCCGCGAACCAGCAAAAAATCCGCGATATATATTTAAATATGCTTATATATAAAATCCGCGATGGAGTGAAGCCGCGAAAGGCGAAGCGCGATATAGCGAGGGATCACTGTACACCATTACCTCTCCTTTGGTACACATTTAGAAATTAAGGTAGTACTTTTGTATATTAGTAAGAAACAAGAAATACTGAGAATCAAATAAATAACCAACTAGGTTTGCAGTTGGTTTATTCACGACCTGTAAATACAGTATATGGTTTTGTTTAGGAAATGATTAATTTTTGCAAAGGTTAGGATGATGAGAAAAAAGCAGACACTGACATTTTTCAAGAATACTGATGATTTTTGACCAGATGGGCTGAAAAGTTGAGCAAAGTTTTCAGTCATGTTGAAAGTAAGTCAGCATGACTGGATCAATTAAATATTATGCATTAAAAGTAAATGAAACATGTTTTATGATACAAAATGTGAACGTTTTATACTTTTTAGGATGTTACCTGATCATAAAAGGATTACAGATTGTGCATTTACAGTGGTTTAGTGTGAATAGTTGCATATTTAGTTTACAGATTTATGACAGTACCTCCATATGGGTTGAGCTTAAACAGAAAAATTAGCAGAAACAAACTTTACCCATTTCTTTGCTGTTCTAAAGCAAGCAATTACTTATAATAAAATGCATCCTGCTTCTTAAGACTGGTGATGCAGGAAAATAACCTTGGGATTCAGTCATGATTATTCAATTAAAATGTCAAGTTGTGATAAATTAGGAGAGCTTTATATTTGATGTCTTCAGTAATATACGTGTTTAGAAAGACATGGGTCAGTGATTACAGATAATTTTCTTATTGACCAGTGTCTATTAGCATTAACTTAAACTCTTAAAACAGCATCCTTGTTTAAAATTTCTAAGATATTCAGCAAAAAGCATCTGTCAAGGGTGGTCCAAGAGTGAGAACAATATCTTCTCAACTACTTTAACTCTGGAAATTACTTCTCAGCATCTATAGAAAATGTTTGTGATATGGTATATTCTTTATCAGACTGACAAGTTACAAATGATCTATGCATTAATCGCTCAGATTTTACAGTAGTCTCTGATGGTCTTATTGTCTCTCTTTCTTGTCACCTCTTCTTTGGCAGCTTGCCTTTGTCTCTCACTTATGTTTGCTGTCCCTGTTGTCATCTCTCAGATATTACACATGGACCTCTACCTATGTTCATTGAGACTCTGTGTAGGCACCTAAATTAGTGACTGTTTTGTTTTTTATTTTTTTTTTTTGCTTCAAAGAAAAACTGGATTTCTCATGCATGGTCAATCTTGCATTTTTTTTTCTTGCTCTGCCTGCCTCTGAGTTGTTGTTTTATTTTATATTGTATCGTCACATTGCATTCTAAGAGAACATCCATGAATTACAGTAAATGTAAAATGGTGTCACTTTATGCCACAGACAGGAGAAGATGAGAGTGCACAATTATTATTAATATTTTAAAAATATTTTTAAGTCACTACTCATGTTTCATCAGGTTTTCCTAGAGAGGGTTACAGTGACAAACCTTTGAGCTGAAGAAACCAGGCTATCCTATTCACTCCTGAGGAATTTGCTGGTCCTCCACAAACCAACCTAGATGGATAGTCCCAGCAGTGGGGCCTTGGTTTGCCACTGGCCTTCTGTTTGCCAAGTATCTGATGTGTTACTAAGCTCCTCACATTATCACTGTGATTTCATACAGTATACTATGCTGTCAGAGTACTGACTGCTTTTGTTTAACTGTGAAAATTGTAATGCACCATGTTTAACTCTATGGCAAAATGACATGTTATTTAATGAGAAAGCTATGCATTGCTTCATCTAAAACTAGGGAAAAAATCAAATTTTCTTTTCATTAAAAAGTGTGGAGACTCTTTTTTAGAACTTGCCAAGAATTTATCAATGTTATTCTAAAATAAGTCTGATCTGTTTCTGTCTATGTTTCTGTTTAACGTTTGATATTTTAATTAAAATGAAGATCTACAATCTAATGGGCTTTTAGGTGTCAATAGGCTTTCCGCACTGGGTAATGGTGCGATTTCCAGTGTTAATTGTGATAAGTATATCTCTATATAACTCTTTCTTTGCTATTGTATTGGAATGTCTGTTTTACTTCATATAGTAGTGTATGTTTGATTGTATCGTTGTAATAGAATTCAATAAACAAAACTCATTTAAGCCTCCTGTACATGCAGTCGGAGTTTTTCAGTCGCTATCCATGACTACAGTCAAGTACTCCAGTGAGTTGTTTTAATGTGGTCGTCTGACTGTTTTATTAATTAAAAAAGTAATTTGTTACCATGAATTATCACAGACAACACATTCCAGAAAAACTGATTTTTGTTTTTGTCATACTGATTTTTGTTTTGTGTTTGTCTGATTTTGTCTTAATAATAATACATTTTTGTTTAAATAGCTCCTTTCTCATACTCAGGGCACTTATAGGTGATACTTCTATATTTATTTTGCCTCTACATATGCACTTGGTGAGGAGGATGGTGGAAGAGCAAAGTAGTTTGTACTATTGTATTATATTTCTGAGGTGGCAATGATAATTTGGCCATCTAACTCTGTGAAGAGAATTCCTTTTGTTCTGGTTTGTGTATTGTATTGTATTGTATCCCATTTTTTGATACACATTGCGTGCCCAACCTCCCTTCCCTTCTCTCTCTGAATTGCCTTTCACAAGATTTCTTCCATCTTTTTTTTATTTGTTTTTTTTTTTTGGGGGTGCGGTTTTTGTCTTGTCTTAAAGCCCATTGAGGCATTCCTTGTGTGATTTTGGGCTATACAAGAAATAAATTGTTGTTGTTTTCATTTTATACAGTGGGAAATACATAAAGCTACAATTTAATGCATTATTTTTCCATGTGATCTTGTGCTTTCTTGAAAAATTCTAATTCCTTTTTTCTTAATAGCTGAACTTCTATGATGATTATGGCCTGGCTGCTTCATATAAAGCTATATTATTAAGGGTCCAAGGATACTGCAACTGAGACAACTGTTGGTCTCAAGAGCTGAAAAACAAGGGTGTAAGCTGAAAATAAGATGGACTTCATAAGAACTGCCAGGCATTTGCATCTGAACCAGTCAGGCTGTTGATACATTTTGTAACCTATTGAATTTCATTAAAAGAAGTCAATTTAGCATAATTCAGTATATTTTAAGGGGTGAGAGCAAACACACATTTTGCGAAGATATTGCCACAGCTAAACAGAGAGAAGCAGCTTTTACAGCCTTTAACCCCTCAACCCAGCAAGCCACAAGCCAGAATCCATGTATAGCAGAGTGAGTGTAAACTCTATTACACCTTCTGCATTTGGATGTGAGTCTCTTCCTTGGCTTATATGTATTCTTTTGGTATCCTCAAATATTTAACTGGTCTTGTCGCTTAAATATAAAATTTAACTAGATTTTGTAAGGATTATAGAGTTTAATTCTATTGACTAAATTATCAACATCATTGCATAATAAGCTCTTGCCTGTCATTACTCTGTAGTTTTGAGTATCATGAGCGATGAACTTATTATAACTTTACAGTCACTCAGGTAAAGGCGAAGTAACCTCGATGTTTGAAGGAGGAACTTTGAAAAAAAGTACCATCTCTGATAAGTGGGCCAGCAGATCTTAGCAGAGGAAGACAGAGGTAAAAAAAAAATAAGGAAGTGCACATTTTAAGCCACTATAACTTGCATAAAATTCTGATATAACTGACTAATGTTCGGAGCATGGAACCATAGGCTTTGACTTACAACATCCCTGAAAAGTATTAAGCAATAAAAATGAAAAATTTTACTGGGAACAGAAACATTTTGATAATTAAAACAGTTTATGTAGGTGTCGCAGTTATTTCTGATAAATCAGAATTAAAACCATCCATCACAACTCAGCATATACAGATAGCTCAGCACTCCTCTCTTTTCGAGGTACATCATTTACAGCAGATCTAATAGACAATTAGTTTAATTACTCTACAGGTTCTCTATTTAGCAGTTGATCCCCTAAGACTCCACATAATTATCACATTAAATAAAATATATAAATAAACATAAAACACACAATTACACACTGCATACATTATCTAGCCACTGAACTGTGAAGTGCAACAAGAAAACAAATAAGCAAAATGCATTAATTAGCTTTCAGACATAATAAATCTTTTGCTAGAAACATCAAAATGATTTTATTGGTATTATTTATTTTGTTGGCTCTGACTGAGTTCCAAAATTCAATTCTCCTTTGGTATGATATATAAAAGAATAAGACCATCATACAATTCAATAATAAAAAATGTTTAAAAAATGCCTGTAAGAATACATCATAGTACAAAAGAAACACAAACAGCTGGAGAAAGTAGGGGACCCAGAGGGAAGACAAATGTGAAAACACCACTGACAATGACTGGTACAATTCAGGTCAATGCTGCCATCCAGTTATTGGGCACGATGACAGTGATGTGAAGGTATTTTTTAGAGCGATGGACAGGTGGGCATAGCCAGAGGAAGAAAGACAAGAAAAGTCCCAATGTGATAACCATTCTTCCTCTTGGTCGATGACTTCTACACTGTACAGTAAACAGACAGATGTGAAACTTTTCCAACTATTGCTACAAGCCCTTATTGCATCCAATTTAATGTATTATGGGTAAATTTGTCTAATGCTTACATTCTTGACATTAATTACATCTATAAAGAAGGAAAACATTAAACCTATAATCTAATCAGTTTGTAACTTGGATTTTTATAACTGAAGTTATCAAAGTTTCACCAGTTTGAACATAGTAGGGTTTAATTTATACAAGTGATAATTATTTTAATAGACAAAGAAAAGTAAACTGCTGCTGGCTTTATTATGATAATTTTACAATATTCATCAAAGCTGGCAGTTTAGCTGATAGATAGATAGATAGATAGATAGATAGATAGATAGATAGATAGATAGATAGATAGATAGATAGATAGATAGATAGATAGATAGATAGATAGATAGATAGATAGATAGGAAAGCGCTCCACAGGGTCATCAGGACAGTGGAGAGAACAATTGGTTGTACTCTGGAACAAATCTACACCTCCCGATGCCGCAAAAAAGCAATAGACATTTCACAGGATTCATCACATCCCAGTCATTGCCTCTTCCAGCTTTTGCCATCGGGCAAGAGATACAGAGCAATGAAAACCAGGACAAACCGCCTTAAAAACAGCTTTTATCCAAAAGCAATCATGGCCCTGAACTCAGAATAAAACTGCTCCATATCATTCTCCCAATGTGCAATATAGACCTTAAGTCAACCAGTGCAATTTGTTTATATAACAAGGGCAATTTTTATATTTTGTAAAATACTTTTATTACTATTTAGTTTGTTATTATTTTCTCTCTTCTTGTCTTTTTAACTCTTATGCCTCACACTGAGTCGACTGCACCTTCAATTTTGTTGTTCCTTTGTAAAAGTGACAATGACAATAAAGATCTATCTATCTATCTATCTATCTATCTATCTATCTATCTATCTATCTATCTATCTATCTATCTATCTATCTATCTATCTATCTATCTATCTATCTATCTATCTATCTATCTATCTATCTATCTATCTATCTATCTATCTATCTGTCCTAAGTGGAAATGTACCTTTTTACAGAAGCTAAATAAATATTATAACAAAACAACAACAACAACCCCAGTCACACATTAGATAAAATCAGCTGTCACAGTGAGGCATTATGCAGACATATTGCTGTTGGTATAAAGGAGCCCCATTTGCTTTCCTTGACACACTTGTGCTGAATAATTTGATGGCTGAAAGTACTTAATGACAGTGTGTCAGAGAGAGGATGTGTAGCCTTGTTCATGATGGCACTCATTCTTGTTTGGATTCTCTCTTGCTCGACTACCTCCAAGAGTGTGTTACATAACTGAGCTTGCCCTTTTCATTATCCTGATGATTTGGTGGGCTTCTCTAGAAGTGATGATACTAGCTTAGCACACCACAGTGCAGAAAGCCGGACTGACCATTACAGAGTTGTAGAAGATGTAAAGGAGGCAGATAATCATTGCTGAACACTGTTGAGTCATCTCTTACTCTTGATAAACTGACAAACAAAAACTTGGAGGAGTCACCTTTCAGTGAGTAATGTGTCTTTTAGTTCTTGTAATATCTTGGCTTCAGCATGACTTTAGAAGTCCTCAATGTACAGTCAGGTGTAATTTGATCCAGAATCAACTGATTTTCTACTTCTTGCAGTCATTGATCATATAGTAATGTTTTTCAAGTCTGAGATTTTTGCTACTAGCTTAATTGTAATCTCAAAACAAAAATGTTTGAGCAAATATGTCTCTCTATCCAAGCAAAGCAAGAACAACAGAAAATAGAACACCATGTTTGTATTCAATGACGACAATTCTTTTATAATTGTTTTATTTTGTTTTTACTTCCTCATGCAAGCAATTAAAAGCAATTGCGTACCAATGAAACATCACTCAAGAGTTTGAAATGTAAAGCTGGTTTAACCTCTTTAGACCAAACAGTCATATGGGGTACAGAAGGCAATAAAGCACAGCAGGAATGTCAAGTTAAGTTTAACAATGACAATGAATAAACACTCCACTTAAATGCACTGAATCCTACATGCCCTGGAGTTGTAGAATGGCAGAGGTGATCAGTGTTGAGCAGCTACAGTCAAGCAGTGAGCTATGGTGATGTAAGTCTTTAACAACTTATTTTACTAAATACTTGCATTGGAACACATATCTGTACATTCATTCATTTTACAAACTGCTTATCAAATGTAGGCTTATGATAATGGGATCTTGTGCCATTTCCAGTAGCCCTGGTTACAAGTAGAGAGCCAACCCTAGAAAAATTTTCAGTCCTTTATGATGGAGGTTACAAAAATCCACATTCTTCTCATCTCGTTTATATCTTCTCTACCATACAGTACTTCCTCCTTCTGGCTGCTAACATTCCATTAACACTAGAATCCTTGAAGCCTACAAAAAAACTTGTAATCCCAGGCCACCTTAAATCCCTTCGCACCTCTCCATCAGTGTCTTTTGTATTGTAAATGTGTCGATCAGCACAAACAGCAAGCAGCCTGCTGTCCCATCCCCTGTCTTGATGGAGCTCAGCTTGTGGGCAAAAAGTTCTCCCAGCTCAGGCCAAGGCTCCTTATCTGCGTGTGAGATGCCTGGAGTTGTATAGGGTAAATAATACAGTATATCGTTATTTGGAATACACGCATTTCATGTGTGCTCATGTCTACAAAGATCTGGGTAGGTGCAAGATGAAAGGAAATGCAAGGCAAGAAATGCGGAACACATACCTAAAGTGGAAACTTTTTCCATGTTTTACTAATAATGACGTGAAGTGAATAATGTGTGAAGACTTTAGTCCAAATATCATATAAACACATGCACTTTTATTCTTTTTATTTTAAGGATTGTTATCTAAAAGCTTCCTTTGACTAATTATTGTTTCGCTATTCCTCTCTTCTTTTCTTGTTTATAATTAATCATGCCTGTTCCATACAGGATATAAATTTAAGTAAACAAAACATGTCTATGTAAGCATAATTTATTTATGTAACTAGAGCAAATACAGGGTATTAATGTCTATAAAGCAATTCAAAACACAAATCACAGTAACTTCAGTTATTTTTTCTTTTCTACTGGAGAAGGAAATAGTGACCTGTCCACAAATAAACTGAACAAAAAGTAAACTAGTATTGAAACAATATTACAGCAAAGTATAAAGTTATCTTCTTATATAATACGCTACCATGGATGTCAGTTTGTCTGTCCAGGATTTTAAATCACCTGTAGCTTGCAAACCGTTTGAACTATTGACCTGCAATTTGGTACACATATACTACGTGGAGTCTACTATCCATTTTTGGGATGATGATTGACCTCCAAGGTTATTCCTCTTTTTATTTTTATTTTATTTTATTGCAGAATCAACTCTTGGCAGCAGCCAGCTGGGCAACCGTGCAGCGCATGCGTACAGGTGCCATTCTCATTCCCTACCACCTTCGCCATCACTTCCCATACCTCTTCATATCTTAAATCATTCTTGAGGCAGATTGAAGACTTAAGTGCCAGCTTAAGTGAAAAATTAAGGAAAATGTACTAAGTAATTGCAGCACAAAAACTGATCAATTTTAACGTGAAAAGATGCCGACGAAAAAAGAGATAAAGGGGGCCACTAGGGTAGAGAAAAGAAGAGCTGCTCAGGAAGCAGCAAGTGCATCAGCCCCTGAGCAAATGAATGCTAAACGTACAGAGAAAGAGTAATAATAAATAATAATAATACATTTTATTTAGGGTATACAGTATATAGCATTGTACAAACCAGATAAATAAATAAAGAAGATTACGACAGTGAATTCAGAGAAAAAAAACAGACAACATAATTGATGGTCTAGCACACACACATACAGGTTACATGAGCATCTTGACATAGAAGTAAACTGAAAGAAGGGTAATAAAGTCCATCCATCCATCCATTTTCCAACCCGCTGAATCCAAACACAGGGTCACGGGGGTCTGCTGGAGCCAATCCCAGCCAACACAGGGCACAAGGCAGGGAACCAATCCTGGGCAGGGTGCCAACCCACCGCAGGACACACACAAACACGGGCCAATTTAGAATCACCAAACCTGCCCAGGAAGCGAACCCGGGTCACCTAACTGCAAGGCAGCAGCGCTACCACTGCGCCACCGTGCCGCCTTGTTTAAAAATATGACAGATAAAAATCATAGTACCAAGCCCAAATTCTAATTTCTGGATTGGCATAAAAAGAAAAAGGTAGAAACTAAGAAATCACGTAATAATTAATATCCTTAATTTTCCCCAGGCCTTGACTTGAGAAACAGTGTAATGGGCTACATTATAATGTTTTAAAATACTACTCACATTAATGTTGTACAGAGCAAGAATTCGATGTTCTCTCAAATATCTTCAAATGTCTTCACCACAATCAGCGGCAAATAAGCCTTTCTCATCAAGGCACTTTTATCTTGAATTTTGAGCTTCTCTGAAAGTTTCTTAAAAAAATGTTTTTCATTATTCATTAATTCATGTCAAGTAGAACTAAAAGCCTTCCTGAACAGATGAGTTTTGAGCTGTTTTTTAAAAGAATTCATGGAGTCAGCTGACCTGATTAATTTTGGTAGGTCATTCCAGAGTCTGGGCGCTATACAGCTGAAGGCCCTGTCACCCATAGAGTGTAGATTAGTGTGGGGTACAACAAGATTGCCAGAATCAGAGGACCTTAGTGGGCGGGCAGGCACATAGTGATGGAGAAGGTCACTGATGTAGTTTGGCGCGAGGTTATTTAAGACTTTGTAGGTTATTAGTAGGATTTTATATTCGATTCTGTAAGACATAGGGAGCCAGTGAAGACGGAGCAGGATGGGTGTGATGTGCTCGCTGCTGCTGGTTCGAGTAAGGACTCCTGCAGCTGAGTTTTGAATAAGCTGGAGCTGTGATATAAGATTAGAAGGGGCACCTGCCAGTAGGGAATTACAATAATTGATGCGGGATGTGATAAAAGCATGGACAAGTTTCTCAGCATTAGAGAAGAAGAGGAAGGAGCGAACACGGGATATATTACAGAGGTGAAAGTAAGAAAGTTTCTTAATGTGATTTATGTGGGCGGAATAAGAGAGGGAGGAATCAAAAATGACACCAAGATTCTTTACAGTAGAGGCAGGTCTGATGAGATCACCGCCAAGATAGACTGGGAAGGAGCTCATTTTATTAAGTTACATTTTAGTCCCAATTTGCAGGAGTTCAGTTTTATTGCAATTTAATTTTAAAGAGTTCTGCTCCATCCAGGTTTTAATTTCACTAAGGCAGGTTGTGAGCTGAGAAGGCTCTGATGAAGTTCCACTTTTAACATTGAAGTAGAGTTGAGTATCATCTGCATGAAAATGATAACCCACCCCAAAGCTACAGATAATATGGCCAAGGGGAAGCATGTAAATACAGAAAAGCAGAGGACCGAGGACAGAGCCCTGAGGGACTCCTTGTGTGACTGGCGCTGAGCTGGATCTGCTGTTATCAAGACTAACAAACTCTTGCCTGTCAGTCAGATAGGACTTGAACCACTGGAGGGCAGTGCCAGAGATACCCAGCATATTCTCCATTCTGGACAGTAGAATGTCATGTCTGACTGTGTCAAATGCTGCACTGAGGTCTAATAGAATTAATATGCTGGTTTGTCCAGAGTCTGCTGCTATAAGCAAATCATTGGTTACCCATAGCAGAGCAGTTTCACAGCTGTGCTGCGCCTTGAAATTAGACTGAAAGGGTTCCATCAAGTTATTAGAGGTTAAATAATTGGTGAGTTGGGAAGCTACAACATGCTCGAGAACTTTTGACAGGAAAGGTAACTGGGAAATAGGCCGGAAATTAAGATTGTCAGCATCAAGACCAGACTTTTTTAACATTGGGGTTACAGAAGCAATTTTAAAAGTGAGCGGCACAGAGCCAGTGTCAAGGGATGAGTTTATTATTGTTGTAACAGTCTGGATTGTGGCATGAAGGCAGGATATAAGTAGTGTGCTGGGGATGGGGTCTAGTACACAAGTAGTCGGCCTCATCTTACAAAGCAGGTTATTAACAAACGCAGATGTGACTGGTGAGAACTTAGAGAAGGAGCTGGATGGAGTGGGAAAACAGGGAGAGATATAAACAGATGATGTATTTATGTTAGTTGAATTATTTAGATTCTTTAATTTTGTTATGGAAAATGAATATGAAAACTATGAATGCTCAAGTCAAGCGTATTCACTACACGTTATCGTTCAGTGCACCATTACTGGTCAGTAATAATTAAAATAATATAAAGTAAGAAAAAGAAAGATTTGGAAAATTTTTCTAATGATTTATCAAATTTTCACCTTATATGGCTTGATCTCAATGTTTTATGGCTAAGACCTTGTCAAACTGGAAATTTGAAAATACTATGCCTACATATACTTATTACATTTTATAAGCCAAATTTTGTACACAACCTTTTCATAAAATACATCATTCTTTTACTTTTAGTATCTTTGTAACTTTTTAATACCAAATGTGTGAGGCCCAGAATTGGTGAACTGACTGCAGTAATAGCAGCTAGGAAAATAACTAGTTTGCAACACATGGCAATGCTATCTTTAAGGGTGTTCTTCTTCTTGGGGATGTTTTGATTAATACTCTAAATCTTTTAAACTATCCATTCATCCATCCATCCTTCTTCCTTACCCACTTATCCAGTGTAAGGTTGTGGGGCAGCTGGAGCCTATCTCAACAATTATCAGGTGCAAGGCAGGAACAATGCCCTGGACAGAGTGCTAGTCCATTGTGGGGCAAACACACACACACACCAACTAGCGACAGTTTAGCAATGGCAGTTCACCTAACCCAGATGTCTTTGGAAATTTTGGAGGAAAATTTTGGAGTAGGAACATTTTGGAGTGCCTGGAGAAAATCCATAGAGACATGGAGAGAACATGCAAACTCCATGCAGGGAACACCATATAAATCTTGGTTTTCTTACTGTGGGGGGTCATTAGTACCGTTGCACCACTCAGTTATACTAACCATTTAATTAACATAAAGATATGCACAGCCAAGAATGCTTCTTTGCATCTGCTTCCATCATTTAAAACCATTACAAAAAGGTTTTTAAGTACTAATTCAGAATGTATTTTTGTTTTGATTAATTTTTTTTTTGTTATTACTAGGGGGCCTTGCCAAGCTGTGTGTTCTGCTTGTCGTGCTGCACATCGATCATTTAAAAGCCTGTACAGCTGCTGTCCTTTTATCTCACTGCCGTCTCTCGCGAAATGGCAAATCGTCTTCAGAGAAGATCACATATTGTCTACTTCCAAGCCTTCCAAGATTTTTTTTATAATAGAGAGATATTTTGTTAAGTTGTTGGTGGCATCATCATGGCAAACCATGTGTGTATATTGTCATGCTACAGGTATTATTAATTTAGAGTCTGTCATTTTCCTTCTGGGAAGCAATCTTTTTCCTGTTGGAAGAGGATTCCTATTCCATGTGTAACTGACCATCTGCTGCTTTGTTTCTCCATGTCACTCTCTATTACCTGTGGTTTGCTGACTCACAACCAGGCTGTGGCTGCCTTGTGTTGGTCTGGTGTCAGTGCAAGTAGCATTCTCACCTCATTGTCTGAATGCTTTTGACTCTTTAACCTAAGCAGGAGGAGACATGTCCCTGATCTAGCTGGACAGCCCATTAATTTATTTATGTGTTTAATTGTTATTTCTGTTTTCTGTCGTCCTGTCAGCTGTAGTAAAGGGCAGCTATTGTCTGTGTCCTTTATCCATATTTGTTGCCGAAAATTGTAAATGTTCTTATTTTGACACCTTGCAATTTTCATTTCTTATTCTGTATGTTTATTTGCTTAACTGCTAACTAAGAAATTTCCAGAGGTCTGCTGTTAGGGTGTTCAACAACTTTAAATTATTTCATTGTGGGTGTGTACAGAAGAGTACATTCAAATTAACTGTATGCTGTAGCTCACTTTGACTCATCTGCCAGTGTTTATATCAGCAGATGAAGCTTTCTTAGACTTTTCTAAAGGCAAAGGGAGATCATGCATATCCGTGGTAAATATGCATATCTTGGCTAAATTGCCCACCACGGCTTTATCCATTCTGGCCTCCTCATCATTCCCTGTCTTTAATTGGCTAGCTCTCTTATCCCTAATAGGTAATGTGTGGTAAGTGCTCTGGCACACAAATGGTTGCCATCACATTATCCAGGGGGACGCTGCACATTGGTGAAAACTGAATTGACTCACCTAGTGTCTATTAAAAGCACTTTTAGTGTCTGGAAAGGTGTTTTATAAATGTAACTATGAATATACTGTATGTAACTATAGAAACAAGTAAAGAAAAGAACAAAAGATGTTTGCAAAAATAAAAGCAAAGAAAATACTTTTACGAGGAACCAAGATAAGCAAAAAATAATAATTTGAGAAATATTAATTGAGGGAAATATGGTGACAAAAACGTAGTGCCAGGGCAAAAATAATTGAACATCACTGGTTCTGTTGAAAATGAAAAACAAAAACAGTTACCATTTGCTTTGATGTTCTGTTGTTGTGCTAAGCATGACTAAGTTTTTAAGCTTTAGCTGTCCTGTGCTTTAGGTGTTGTATTTTAAAAATATATTTTTTCTTCAACCTGAAAATGATAACCAGCTTATATAACAAAATTTGTATTTCAAGAAAAATTAATTATATATCTAGCACTCAAAAAAAATTCTAGTCAGGTGGATTGTGGCAACGTCTTATAAAAGTGTTTGCAGTAAATATGTCTATGTGCACTACCATTAAGTGAAACTGTAATCATTCTAACTATGAATTACACACATAGTATCAAAAAATTAAAATCAAATCAATAAAGTATGAATAAATAGCTAATACAATTAAGTGTCTAATACATGTGAAATAATTCTGTCAAATGTCAGGCCTCTGTGTCCACACTTTCTGTTGATATTCAGATCTAAAGTCCACAGTTTAGTCACTGTTTACAGCTATGCAGGCTCAATCTAAATTAGCTCCCAAGCTGAAGTCCAACCTCTATGTCACCTGGTTCTTTAATGAATGCCGACTTATGGTCAGCACATTGTTTAAGTAAGGCAGGAGGCGGGGCTATCGATGATCCACAGGAAGTGAGTGTTCCTCCATTCTAATACAGGAAATGGAACAGAGAGTAGTGCTGGTGTCAGTCTTTTTATCCTTCTCCTTTGTTTCTTGTAACCGTAACCCATGAGATACTAACCACACTGGCGTGCTTGTGAATTGCCAACAGATAAGTACACTTTTAACTTTAATGATGATATCCCCATCTAATGCACATGTATAGCTTTTATATTATACAGATTGTAGTCTCGTTTTCATTTCTTTGTATTGTATATAAATTTTCACAAGTGTGCATTTACACTGATTGTCATGTAAATCATTATAAGTATTATATTTAAAAGACTGCCCGCACCATATTGATTATATTACTTCATTGTATTCAGTTAATATGGATTACTGCCTACAATCAATGGTATTTCATAACTAATTAGTTATTGTCCCTTTCAAACATGCATTTGATTTCTCTTGTATATATTTTGGCCATTTTATAGCATCCACTTAAAAATCTATAATTTCCAACATTTCAACATATGAGTTTCCACGTGTCTTCAATCATTTCAACATGTGCATGAGGCTGATACATTCTTTACCATGGGTATATGAATGATTTTCACTGGATGTGACTCCCATCACTTTTTTATGCTGCACTGATCATATATTCAGCCATTAGGAATTATAAATAGTACCATAGTGAAAAATAAAAATAATAAATTACAGAACGGATTAATTTAACCGGTGTGATCATTGTGTTGGGAACAGACAGAGCCTAAACTAAAACTGCAACTTGAAGTTATGAGTTATCACTGTTGATTTCAGCCAAAGAGAAAAACACAAAAGTGCTACTAACTTGCATCCCTCTGTTTACAAGAGACATCTAATTGGTTATTTTAAAAATCGCTTGTGCTAGTTATCCCCTTCACATCCATGCCTTTGACTAAGCTACTTTGAAAACTGATGGATAGATGGATTGATGTTTCTAGGGAGCTCATTATGTTAGCATTTTATCATACACAGGTACATACCACATCATTCTCCAGCTGTCTTGTCTTTTTACCCATGCCAAAACGATTTTTAAAGTATTTATTTAATAATTTATATCCTTTGTTATCTGTCAAAGAAGCATACTAGGTTACCTCATGAGTTTTTAGCTATGCTCCTCAAAAGTCTTTTTTTTAATAATCAAGAGTGTAATTTCCCAGTGTTAATTGCATTCCTAGCTAGTTTGATGTCTACGTTTCGTTCACTCTGATGAAGTACATAACACTTCCTTGTGCAAGTCTGTTTATTTTATTAGTCAAAACATTGCATCATTATTATTTTTCATAAATCATAAAGAATATTAATGACGTTATTGAACAATACTGTAGAGGTTATAGGGTCATTATTATTAACTTTTTTTACTTATTTGATATGGTAAAATTTTAAGTCTTCTTAATCCACATTACAAGTTTTAGTGCCATGCAGATTATTTTTGAAACTATACACACTAATATTAAATTTGTTTATAAGAGAAAAACAGAGTCCTGTTAATGACATCTATGCATTTCTTTTTCTTTTAATTGTTGATCACCAATGAGAACAACTAAATTATAGTTTGTTGAGGTTTTTTCTTAAACTCAAGATACTTGTTAAATTATTAAACAATATGCTTTAATCTGGTGCCTGCAGTGTATAATACAATATGGTCATAAGTAATAACACATAGCTGTCTATGCAAATGAGACCCAATAGCTGTAAATAAAAGCCTTGGTGTAAAATGGCAGCTAATTATGTTATGATCACCTCAATATCAAGGTAGGCCAGAATGGTTAATCAGTTCTGCTAATTTTACATCCAATCAATCTCATTCATTAAAATCCAGTGGGGTCCTGTCAAGTACACTAATTAGTGCAGCATCATCTTAATTAAAAATTTTAGCTTCTAATTAAGAATCATTGTTTACTTCATGCAAGCACATTAAAATTCAGGACATCAAGTGTTCATCTTTTTATTAGCTTTCTTATGCTCTGGGCAATGCTTCTGACTTTCCAAAATTATTATTTATTTTATTCATGTCATAGGAAAATTACAGTAAGAAAGCAAGAAGAACAACATTTTAATATTAACATCTAATTATAAGTATATATCTATATAATTGCAACAAACAATGGAAACGTGAAACTGCTGTGCAATAAACGGTGAAAATTGGAAGTGTCTACCTATACACGGCTCATATTTTGCTGATATCCTAATATCAAAGCATGAAAAAGCTGCTATCTGTGCACAAAGTTGATTACACAAATATTCTAATTGACTATCAGTAAAGTATTCTTCTCTTAATCAGGATTTCTACCATGAAGAATATAACAGGTGTCGCAAGGGAAAGGAAAAGCCTGTGGCTATCAGGATCTTAAAAGAGGCTTTCTCGAGGTAAGAAGTTGAGAGTGGCACAAACACGTAATGTTCCTTTGCTACCATCTTCAGTCAAAATGATCTTGACTGATCTGGAGAGCCATCACAGCTCCAAGCCTTCCTAACACCTCTTAAACAAAGAACATCAGAAACACCATTGTCGGTTAGACCAGTGAGGGAACAATGCATTAATGTGTCAGCAAGAAATCTTGACAGAAAAAAAAATCAAATTAAATGGGGTAGCAGTTATATGAGCACCCAAAATTACATTCTTAAATATTTTAGTGGACAGGTTCAGAGTGCCAGTAACAGACAAAAAAACAACTTACTGTTATAAGCTTGCAATGAAAGATGTGGTCGAGTACATTTCAGGTAAACACAGGAACAGTTTAAATGTATGCTAACTTAAACACTTACATATCCCATCACCAACACCATCCTGGCTGTGGGAATGTTGCAAAACAATACATTTTACAAGCTTACCAAAAATCACCTTGGTCTCTTTAGTGTTTTTCTACTTTGTTCTCTAACCTTTAGTTACTTGTCATTGTTCTTCACTGCACACTGTGCAACATTTGAACCTCTCCAACTGTCTGGCATTTTTCTCACCCTCCTGCTCAGGACTATGTACTGGCACCAGGTGGAGTAAAGTGACCATACAACTATGCTGGACTCAGAGAGCATGTTACAATATATGTGTACTATATAAATGAGAGATTTCAGTTTTTTTGTTTTATTTTTTATCCCTGGGCAGGGCGCCAGCCCACCGCAGGGCGCACGCACACACCAAGCACACACCAGGGACAATTTTAGGATCACCAATGCACCTAACCTGCATGTCTTTGGACTGTGGGAGGAAACCAGAGTACCCGGAGGAAACCCACGCAGACACGGGGAGAACATGCAAACTCCATGCAGGGAGGACCCGGAGAGTCAACCCGGGTCTCCTAACTGCGAGGCAGCAGCATTACCACTGTGCCACCGTGCCGCCCCAGTTTTTGTATTTTAATGCATTTGTAAACCTTTTTGAGAACATGTTTGTCATTATGAGTCATTGAGCATAGATTGATGGGCAAAAATGGCAAATTTATCTATCATCTTCCTGAAACCTTACCAACCTCAACTGCCTCATTTCTATGTGTCTCTATATTCTGCTGCCCTTCAAACAACTGTTTTAGTCCTTTTCTTTTTATTTGCAACACCAACCAATTCCACATTAGTGACAGATGCCGGGACTCTATTCTATCTGTGGAGTTGACTGATTTACATTCTTAGTGGCAGCAGCCTCAATCTCATTTTTCTCTACAACTAGCCTTGTCAACCTAGTATCAGATGCCTTGTGACTGTCATGTCTGGGTTCTCACCTTCTGTAAGATGCCCTGTCTCAGATTGTGAATTTCTGATTTTGGTTGCTCCCTTTTAAAGTAATATATACTTGTCATGTTCTGGTCAAACTCCCATGTTTTGTTTTCTAACTACAGTTGTGCATAGTTTTTAGGTAACTAACTCAAGACACTCAAAATAACATTAGTAATGCAGTAGATAAAAGCAAAATTAATTCTTTTTATTAGCCTACTGACATTATGACATTAGATATTTTCCAAAATCTGTTATCAGTATTATGATAGAACTGAAGTTATAAATAATTCCTATATATTAATTGGAAAAGCTAATAAAGCACTGTACTTGCTTTGTTGATGTAGGGCCTTGCCCAATAATTATTCATTTTATTTTGCTTAAATCCATAAATGACCTTTCTTTTTATATTTTGTAGACCTACATTATGACTAATTCTGAACAAAACATATAGCTCTATACCTCCAGAAACAGTGCTGCAGAAAAATGAGACTTATACAACATTGAAATAATGCAGGGGTATTTGCTAATCCAAAGCGCATTTCTTAGCACTCATTATAACCTGTTTAATGCAGTTTTCCACTCTTGTACTTTTTCTTTACCAACAACAATGTTCATTTTAATACAAATGATGTAGTTCAAAGTGCTTCACAAGATGACAAAGAAGTAGTTAGATGCAAAGAAAACAAATTAAAATGAGATAAGAATAATGGTGCATAAATATTGTAAATAAATAATGAACACTTACATATAACAGATATGTATGATAAATAAGAGAAAGATAAGAGAAATGGAGTACTTAAAAATAGAATTGATTTTTTAAGTCTCTAAATGATAGTCTGATGACAAGGTCACAGTGAACAGAAAAACCAAAAAACCAAAATTCCACTTAGGCAGGAAAAAAAAACCTAAATTTTAAGGGGTTCCAAGCCAAAGGACTACCCAGTCCCTACTGGGCATTCTGCCTAACATAATTGCTTTTTAAGTAGTTCTTTACTGTTCTTTAGATGTTGAAGTATTCGCTTTTATTCAAAAATCACAGGACTTTGATCAGGTGATGGTTGTACAGAACACCATCATAGAAGACCCAGAGAAGAAAACAGAGAAAAGTGAAGATTAATAAAGATTTCATGTTAATTACAGAGTATGATAATTCCATGTCTGTCAAGTTTATTAAATTAAAAAATGTTTTTTTAAATGTTCTATAGAGTTAGCCTTGCGTATCTCTGTTGGTAAAGTATTCCGGATTTTTGGTGCATATCAGCAAAAGTATTCATCGCAACCGATTTAATGCTTAGCTCATGGAACAATAAGAAGACTACTATTAAAAGATCTAAGGTTACCACTTCGAATTTATTTAGATAGGCACTCCAAAATATAGGTAGGACCAAGATTATTTAAAGTTTTGTATGCCATTAGTAGTATTTTGAAGTCAGTTCCCAAAGAGACAAGTAAGCAGTGTAACAACGCAAAAGGTGGTGAGATGAGCTCAGAATTTCTTTTTTTTATTGAAGACTATGACTGCTTCATTCTGGACTAACTGCAACTGATTTATGTCTTTCTTAGACAAGTTAAGAGTGTACAGTATTACAGTAATCTAGCTGACTAAAAACAAAACCGTTAATTTCTTAGCTTCATGCAATGTTATAAGCAGTCTAATTTTTGCAATGTTATTTAAATTGAAAAATGCAGTCATAGTAATTTGGTGAATATGTGATTTAAAATTTTAGTCAGAGTCCAGGATTACAGCTAAACTCTTTACATCTGTCTTGACTTTTAATGCTAAGGGATCAAGTTTATTTCTAATACCCTCGTTATATTCATTTCTGTTTATTATAAAAAAAATATCTTGGAAAGGTTAGAAGGAGACGAGATGTGATTTTCTCGGAGATACTTTAATGTCCCGCAAGACAAGGCAGTGAGATGAAAGGACAGCTGCTGTACAAGTTTTTAAATGTTTGAAGCGCTGCGTGACATGCAAATAATGTAGCACGGCAGCAGCAGCAGGCCAGAAGCTGATCGAGCAAAGAAGAGGTAAAAAAAAAATGTATTTTTTCCCATTATATCACAGTTTAAGAGGGGGTTTCGGAGGAGCGACCGCATCTCCTTAGCATGCGTTCAGCCCCCCTCTTCACAATGCTAGCACCAGAGACGCAAAGTGGCTGTCGCATAGCGCGCCCTGGGTGGGCGAGCGAAGCGAGCAGGGGGCAAAACCCCTAGTTAACTAAAAACTAAAATTTTTTCTGAGTAACTTAATATTCATCCTTTCAGAAGTACAAGACAGATATTTGGTTTTAAAGCCTAGGGAGTCAGTGTCATCAGGTGCTATAGAAAGGCAAAGCTTGTGTTTTGAGATAATTGTGGTATACTATATACAGTATCAAAATATGCAGATAAAATAATACACCCTGAGCAGATCAAGTTTGGTAAATACTGATAATTGTCTCACTTGATCCAAAAGATACAAAATTAAAAGTTAATGGTGGATGGAAAGTCTATCACATTGATTTGTCTTCACCTGGACTGACACATACCAATTTAATTTTCAGATAGCTGCCAAAATAGAATACATCTATTGAGTAGTCAAAAACACTGTAATACCTGGTGAAACTCCACAACTCTCTTCACAGGGAGATTATGAAAACCATTCAAAGACAACTATGGGACTAGGAACTCTATGGGTCTCTTAAGCTATAAGGCAACAACATGAACTTGTGTGTCACCAACAACAAATAAAGCTATATTAATATTTGATAACACAATTCTTTTAATGTGTAGGTTCTTATTGGGCATGTGGGTGATTCTTGAACTTTGGCAAATGTGTTGTTGGCATAGAAAGGATAACCCGAGTCTGTGAAAATACTGCAGAAGAAAGGAAAGGAAATGAATGATGAAAGGTTTGAAATGCTTAAATAAACTTTGAACATTTAAATGTAATACTTGATTTCCCTCAGTTGCCAGATCCTGGTGTGCTAGTGGATCATAGTAGCCCCATTTTTCCACACTGAATAAATCTCAGTCTGTTTGATACATTTTTGAAAATGTGATTGGTTTATGTAGTTATAATTAAATGCCATTTCAATTTATAAAGAGGGAATTCAAAAAAAGTGATTCCATCTCCCATTTTCAGGTTGAATCTGATAAAATTTAAATCTGCAGGCACTTTGTTTGCTTAATTGAATTATTCCTTGTTTTTCATGCTTTAACACATAAGGTAATGCTTAATACCAGCTTAATTTGCACATAAAATGTGAACATGAAGAATATGATGGGCTAACAAAAGCACTGGATGAATGTAATAAATTAAGCAATCAAAGTTAAATGCTGCTACTATTAATATCTTTTATTTTGGGTTACATTATCACATTATTATTCTCATTGTAACCTATATTTATTCATGATGGTGGTTATCCAGTATAGAAAACAGACTAATTAGATGCAGACTCATGTCACTTACAGTGGGATTTATTTATTTTTTTCTATTTACCAGGTTAAAATTATATTGAGTCAAAGATGCTTCTGTGTAATCAGTGACACTCAGAAACCTTGTTACATCCAGTTACTTCATGTGACTTGTGTAGTTTCTCAACATACATTTAACTTTTACACTAAAATATAGACTATTTAGTTTATGGTACCTATTGCACTGTTCAGGCCCATCTCTATAATCCCAGGGACTGGGAGACTGCAAGAAGAATTAGCTCTTTACTGTGTATAAATTTCCATTTTCAATCATTATGATAAGTGTCGACATGACTCACTGCACTTATTTCGAATATTTATGGTTAATCAATGAAAAATAGAATTCATAATAAAACAATACTCTCAGGAGTGCAAATTCTGTCATACTATGTATTTTTGTCTCATCTAGGACATTTAATTTTCTGTAAATTAAATTTCTGCTTCTATGTGCTAATATTAATTTTTGGAGAAGATTCTCAAAATGCATTTCCTGTTAAATTTGTTCCACAGTTAATCTGTGTTTAAGTACTTAGTTTAGCCAATCCACTGGAAATATTAATGCTACATATTATGCTGTGGTATGTTTCTAAAAATAAGAAATCTCCTCTGAACACACAACATTACTTTCACAGACATTTTTGACTTAGCCCCAAAAATTAAAATTTAACATAGTTTTTTATTTATTCTTGATTTCACTGATGGTGTGATAAGTGGAAGGATGCTATTCTATAAATGTTGCGTACTGATTTCTTGATTTTTATTATTTACTAAAAAGAGGAAATATTTCTTAGATGTTGCTGCAATGCAAATATTACAATTTTGATCCTAGTAGGCTTTAAATTCGATTCATATTTATATATCCATAATATCAAAAGGATTTCAGTACCTAAAGATCCTGCTACTTATGTTGTGGAAGCATTTCAGCACAGGCAGTAGTCCTACACCCTATGGTTTATGCTCTGTTAAATGAGGACTTTATAACCATTAAGACAGCTATTTGCTGTTTATCTGCTGCTATACCATCTAAAACAAATGTTACTTAATTTTGAGATATTAATTAATCTAATAACACTTTCAGACTTTTCCAGGTGATACATAGTTTAACCCACTGTAAAGTGTTTTGAATTGGTGCATGCAATGCAAATGATTTGTTACGATTTAACTCCAGCAAGAAAAGCCAAACCCACCCAAAAAACTCTGCACCTAACTCAAACAGTTTAAGATTTAATTTAATCTACTTTGTTAAGTAAAATATTTCAAAATACAATAAAACTCAAACCCAAAAGTGCGTAATTCAAATGTTTGAAATTTCAAAAATTAATGAAATTATGAAATTAAGATTTAGAGTTTCAAATGTAATCAAGAGAAACCACAAAATATTACAAAACAAAAGTACAAAAATAAAAAGACAATTGAATGACAACAAAGTCAAAGACTGCAATTCCAAGATGTAGTATGCTAATTTCAAGAACAAAAGGGGAAAGTAAAAAAAAATCACAAACAAGACAAGAAGGAAAACCAAATAGGAAACTGAAGTAGCTGTCTGAAAGAGAGCAGCTAAGTTATCAATGTATCAGGTATAAGGTGGGCTCTTGGATAATCCCTGACTGAGCACCAGAGAGCTCTAAACAAATAATTGTGGGAAAAGGGACTGGAGCTAAATTATGAAATAAAAACAAAAAATGAAAAGACTTCAAGCAAACATCTCAACAATGGAAATTAAGAGAACCCACTAATTAAGAAAAGTTCAATCAAACTATTATATAGTTTAACCCACTTTAAAGTGTTTTGAATTGGTGTACACAATGCAAATAATTTGTTATGATTTAACTACAGCAAGAAAGGCCAAACCCACCCAAAACATCTGTACCTAACTCAAACATTTTGTAATATATATTTAATATAAAGAACAGTAACATCAATGTTGTGATTCTATTGTGCTTCTATAGTGAAGAGAGTGTGAGGCTTAGTAAAGGCTCCACAAGACAGGTCAGGCCTTCCCAGCCTACTTAGAATTTTAGGAGGCAACTTCACAGGGAGGCTTTGGCCTACTCAGACCCAAAACGAGAAACTGACTTTCAAAATTCCAAACTGTTAGGATTCTGTCACCACAAAACAGCAAAAACAAATAAGACTTTCAAAAAGACGAACAAAAACAGGCCAGAAACCTCAGTTAACTGCCCCTATGTAGGCAAGCTTAACCCTGGGCAAGTGGGAGGTATCAAGCTTTTTTAGGGCCTAAAAATGGGAAACATGCTTTTAAAGTTCAGGATATCAAGAAAGTCTCAAGAATTTCAGAAATGTCTTTCAAGAGGGAGAAAAACTCTGGTATGTAAAACTTTTTAAAAAGTAGGATTTAATAAATAACAGAAAATGTAAAAATTCTCAAGAGGGCAAAAAAGGAGTTGCCTAAAGGCAATACAAAGTAAACCAGCCCTAGAGTGCAATCCTGAAGAAGAACCAAGTAAACTGAGGAAAAAGTCATCAAAACCAGTAAATCTAAGTAAAGCAATGCTTACAATAATCATCAAAGAACTCACTCAAAAAACTACAAAATGAACTTGCAAAATGCAAGAAAAATGGGAATAAAAGTAAATACCATGGACTTTCTTCTTTTTTACAAGCTTTTTTTCTGTTTTATACAATCCCAGGATTTTGCCCTCCAATTCCTGCGAACACCTTCCCAGCTTCTTCCAATGACCTTGCGCTCCTTCATGCAAGTTGCACTATGCACTGCAAATAGGAAGGAATTATATATATCTATTAACTCATACTCGCATGTACACAAACTCCTAAACCCCCAAACCTGTCTACGGTAAATATACCTACTTTTTGCTCACAGGCCCTCTAACACTCACTCTAACAATTTCACTAATGTCTTTCCTCCTCTTTACAGTGTCGGACATAATGACAGAATGCCTGACAACCCCCTAATGTGCCTCAGACACACATACCTGTGCAGCTGCGCAGTAGATTCTTTCAGTCTGCACCATCTTCTAACTCCAAATGTTAGTACTGCTTAACTGTTTAAATAATTTGATACATAAGTTTATAAATAGTTACATGTAAATCTAAAACGCAACCTATCACAATCCAAGAACCAGACATTTCAAAACTGAGAAATATATACTCAAAAGAACTTTAATGGACCACTGATGGAAGATTCAGAAGATAAAGTCTGAGGGCAGTTGTGCAGCAATGACACCAGGGTAGTGCCATCTTCTGGAGTTCCACCCACAAAGTACAAGGTTCATATGAGATCTCCTTATTACACATAGACTAGAAGTAGTGTGTTAAAGAAGTTATTAAAAAGAAAAGGAAACTTTTTAAAAATAATGTAACATGATTGTCAATGTAATTGTTGTTTTAGTATTGAGTGTGAATTTGATGATTGTAAAGACTTTAATTTATTATTGTAAATGTTGTGTATGAGAAATGCACATTTTTAGGATGTAAGGACCTCTTTGTAAACGACATTTGCAGTTCTGCCCTCAGGCTGTAAAATGAGCAAGCTGTCTGCTGAGCTTACTCTTGAGCATGCAACACACAGTTGGCCATGTGAGAAGCAATCTTGTGTCAAGTCAATGCCAAACCTTTTTAAAGTCTGGCCCTGTGACTTATTTATTGTCATAGCAAAGCAGACCCTTACTGGAAATTGGAGGCGTTTGAATTGGAATGGGAGGTCAGAGGGTATAAGAGGGATGTGAGGAATAAATACCATCTCCTCTGAGCCAGTTCCAGTGAAGACAGTTGCCTCAATGAGGTTCTTGTGCAGATATTTGATCTGAAGCCTGGTGCCGTTACAAAGTTTTGGTGGTTGTAAGTTTCGTATAACATAATTAGTGCGCCAACCTTAAAAAGTAGAGTGTGCGGAGGCATGCCCAGAGGATTAAGAGTGTGAAGAAACTAAATGAAAAAGCAGGAGTAACCAGCAGGAAGATGTAAAGCAAGGCGAACAATAACAGGCTTGAAGTGGTGGAGTAAAGAAGAAGGGGCGCAGTGAGCACGACGAACAGCTGAGGAAAGTAAGGAAGTGAGTGAGGAGGCACATGAGCACAGGATGTCGTTAATGTACAGTTAGGTCCATAAATATTTGGACAGAGACAACGTTTTTCTTTTTGGTTCTGTACATTACCACAATGAATTTTAAATGAAACAACTCCGATGCAGTTGAAGTGCAGACTTTCAGCTTTAATTCAATGGGGTGAACAAAATGATTGCATAAAAATGTGAGGCAACTAAAGCATTTTTTTAACACAATCTCTTCATTTCAGGGGCTCAAAAGTAATTGGACAATTGACTCAAAGGCTATTTCATGGGACTTGGGCAAGTCCGTCATTATGTCATTATCAATTAAGCAGATAAAAGGCCTAGAGTTGATTTGAGGTGTGGTGCTTGCATATGGAAGATTTTGCTGTGAACAGACAACATGCGGTCAAAGGAGCTCTCCATGCAGGTGAAAGAAGCCATCCTTAAGCTGCGAAAACAGAAAAAACCCATCCGAGAAATTGCTACAATATTACGAGTGGCAAAATCTACAGTTTGGTACATCCTGAGAAAAAAACCAAGCACTGGTGAACTCAGCAACGCAAAAAGACCTGGACGTCCACGGAAGACAACAGTGGTGGATGATCGCATTTCCATGGTGAAGAGAAACCCCTTCACAACAGCCAACCAAGTGAACAACACTCTCCAGGGGGTAGACGTATAGATATCTAAGTCTACCATAAAGAGAAGACTGCATGAAAGTAAACACAGAGGGTGCACTGCAAGGTGCAAGCCCCTCATAAGTCTCAAGAATAGAAAGGCTAGATTGGACTTTGCTAAAGAACATCTAAAAAAGCCAGCACAGTTCTGGAAAAACATTCTTTGGACAGATGAAACCAAGATCAACCTCTACCAGAATGATGGCAAGAAAAAAGTATGGAGAAGGTGTAGAACAGCTCATTATCCAAAGCATACCACATCATCTGTAAAACATGGTGGAGGCAGTGTGATGGCTTGGGCGTGCATGGCTGCCAGTGGCACTGGGACACTAGTGTTTATTGATGATGTGACACAGGACAGAAGCAGCCGAATGAATTCTGAGGTGTTCAGAGACATACTGTCTGCTCAAATCCAGCTAAATGTAGTCAAATTGATTGGGCGGCGTTTCATGATGCAGATGGACAATGACCCAAAACATACAGCCAAACCCAGGAGTTTATTAAAGCAAAGAAGTGGAAAATTCTTGAATGGCCAAGTCAGTCACCTGATCTTAACCGAATTGAGCATGCAATTTAATTGTTGAAGACTTAACTTCAGACAGAAAGGCCCACAAACAAACAGCAACTGAAAGCCGCTGCGGTAAAGGCCTGGCAGAGCATTAAAAAGGAGGAAACACAGCATCTGGTGATGTCCATGAGTTCAAGACTTCAGGCTGTCATTGCCAGCAAAGGGTTTTCAACCAAGTATTAGAAATGAAAATTTTATTTCCAGTTATTTAATTTGTCCAATTACTTTTGAGCCCCTGAAATGAAGGGATTGTGTTAAAAAATGCTTTAGTTGCCTCACATTTTTATGCAATTGTTTTGTTCACCCCACTGAATTAAAGCTGAAAGTCTGCACTTCAACTGCATCTGAGTTGTTTCATTTAAAATTCATTGTGGTAATGTACAGAATCAAAATTAGAAAAAAGTTGTCTCTGTCCAAATATTTATGGACCTAACTATATTGTATATAGGCAGGGAGCCAACCACGTGGTAGGTGCGCGGACAGCGGCCATGTGGAAAAAGGAAGGGGGACCGGGGGCAGCCCTTGTGCGTCTCTGCCATGAAATAAATCCTCTGTTAATGAAAATAAGGAATGAGACTGACAAAAGGATAGGTCAGTTCCGAAAGTTTCTTACAGCATAATGGTGAGAACTGCCAAAAAGAAGACGTTATTTTCGAAAGTTTGTTACGGGGCCCAGGGGCGGCCCTTGTGTGTCTCTGCCATGAAATAAATCCTCTGTTAATGGAAATTAGGAATAAAACTGACAAAAGGAGAGGTCAGTTACAGAAAGTTCCTTACGGCATAATGGTGAGAACCGCCAAAAAGAAGATGTTATTTTCGAAAGTTCGTTACGGAGCACAACGTGAAATGAAACATACTTAATGTTTGTAAGTAAGGTGTAAAGGATGAGCATGGGAAATTTGGGCTTCCTACATATATTGGAAGTCGCAGAAATAGTGAGGAGGGGTTTCCCCTATCTATATATACAGTTTAGGGGGTACACCCGTTTCCCCCTCTTGGGTGTTGTAATAGGACATGAAACATACCTAACTTTTGTAAGTACACTGCAAGGAATGAGCACGTGAAATTTCAGCTTCCCACCTCTATGGAAAGTGGGAGAATTAGTGATGAATCAGTTTGCCTTTTGGCTTTGCTTTTTATATGTATAGATAGTAAATTATAAGCAATTGATCAATAAACAGACAGAATAGAATTAACAGTAATAAGTCAAACCAACAGAAACAACAAAGAAACCTGAAAAATAATGATTTAAGCTTAACAAAAAACAGGAAATAAATACAAGATTGGAAATAAACCTGGGAATATAACAGTCATATTATACGTATATTGTAATACTGTACAATATTTAGGTTTCTTTAAAATGCTTTTAAGCAAACTAAATAAATGAGCATTAAGTATAAATACAAGAAATAAACTCTGAGAAGAATGTAAAGAGTTTTGGAGTGGCTTCCTATGGTACCAGCATTTGTTATTGTGTTAACATTTAAATCAATGCCAAAGACTTTACTATTATTTTAGTATAACATCATGTAGCTAAAGTTGCTGCTGAAGTTGTACATACAGTTTTACTTTAGTATAATGCATATTCATTTTAGTAATTGATTTGTTTGGTCCTTAATACTTCTGCTGTTCAAGGAGTTACTTCTTCTGCCTTGAGACAGATGTAAAATGATTAACCTTTTTTCAGATATCTTGTATTTACCCGAAATTCTTGTGATAAGCTTGCAAATTCATACAACAGAAATAACAGAAATTGACACTATATATTTAAAGACTTTGAACTTCAAACCCTGAGGTTGGGGGCTAAAATCCCACTACTGACACTCTGTGACCATGAGCAAGTCACTTGACCTGCCCGTGTTCCAATTGGAAAAACCAAAAGAAATGTAACCAATAGTATTAAATGGTGTAAGTCCTCTTGGATAAAGGCGTCAGCCAAATAAGCAAATGTAAATGTATTTCACCTGATCACCATGCATAAAAATGTCAAAACAGATAAGGGTGTTTCAGACAAATGAGTCACAGTCAATATTAGTTCCTTAAAATAATATGACACCTAAAAGGTGATATGGTGGTTAACACTGCTGTATTACAGAGCCAAGGTGTTACAGATCTAAGGTAATGGTTCCAGGTTTTGGGCCCTGTCTTTATGTAGGGAATTTCCACATTGCTCCCATTCTTCTTTTTTGGCGTCTACCCCAAAAGATATACAAATAAAGAGTTGATTTGTGATTCCTAATTGGCTCTGTGTCAGTGTCGACGTAGGCATGTGTCTGTTTGGACCCTAAGATGAACTGTCACCCCATCTACGGTTGATTTTTGCCCTGCTTATGATTCTGCCTGCATAGAGCTGCAGCCCCCAGAGACACTGCACAAATTCAGCATATTTGAGAATGTCCATCCATCCATTTTCCAACCCGCTGAATCCTAACTACAGGGTCACGGGGGTCTGCTGGAGCCAATCCCAGCCAACACAGGGTGCAAGGCAGGAACCAATCCCGGGCAGGGCGCAAACCCACCGCAGGACACACACACGCACACCCACATACCAAGCACACACTAGGGACAATTTAGAATCGCCAATCCACCTAACCTGCATGTCTTTGGACTGTGGGAGGAAACCGGAGCGCCCGGAGGAAACCCACGTAGACAAGGGGAGAACATGCAAACTCCACGCAGGGAGGACATGGGAAGCGAACCCGGGTCTCCTAACTGCGAGGCAGCAGCACTACCACTGCGCCACTGTGCCACCCTATTTGAGAATGTATGCATGTACAGTATAACACCACGTTAAAACAATATAATGTGACCAGTTTTCTGCTCATGAAGTACACTGAAATCCAACAGACACTCCAGAATGACAGGGAGAGCATTTTCATTTTTTTTTTAGACAAGGTTATTCAAGTAAAAACTTGGTGCAAGTAGTGGAATGAAAGAAAAAAAACATTGAAACAAAATAGTTGTAAAGTACTGTGAGATATATTGCTAAAAAATATCTCATTTATAAATCAATGAAAAACATTTTGTGTTAATCTTATTTTTTACTAGCCATGCCCTGCAGCGCCACCCTCGTATTAGTGAAACAGGACAGTGAGGAGGGCCCTGCCCATCTCCCCACTCCTGACGTCACGCTTCCCCCTCCCCTCGGCCTGCAGCCTCTGTCTCGGATTAGAGTGAATATATCGCTCCTACAAGCGAACTATGATTCTTAGTGCGATGAGAGAAGTCACAAAATCAACTGGAATGTTCAAGCAAATTATAGAAAAAAACCCAATCTAAATCCATTAAGTAGTTCTCTCGTGAAAAGCGGACAGACATACAGACAGACATTGGATTTTATATACATAGAGATGGTAAAATAAACGGGTAGAATTGTGACCTAACTGTGATCATATGTGGTTCAAATTTAAAATAACATTGTATGCTTCTTCTACTTTAGTTCATTTTGCATTATATATTAGAGAAACAAAGTATCTTTCAGCTGAAATGGGTGTCTGTCAAATTTAGCAGGACTGGTTTCTCATTCAATCTGAACTGCAAACTGTACTAAATAGAAAAAAGCTGATTTTGATTTTCAAGTGAGAATTATAGAATTACATTTTTATGCATATTTAGATAATATGCATTGGGTTGGTGCACCAAATAACAAATTTAACAGTTTGAATTAAAGCAGTTTTCTTTCAGTGCTATCACTGTAGCATTAATAGTTATACTGCATTTAACATGCTAGCACTCAGAGTTTGGGCTAGAGGGGCTTAATTAAGTTGTATATGGAAAATGCTAAGCACAGACTGCCATTCCCAGTGTTATTATGTCAAGTAACACTTCAGCAGAATCGTATTCCCCTTTTTGCATACAAATGTTAGCTTGTTAGATTTTTAAAATGGTAGCATGGATTAATAAAGCTACTAATAAAGATCCCACTTCACATCAGGTTCACAGCGTGTTTCTTCTGAAGAAGCAGGCAGTGCTGCATCAATGTCAAATTGCCATCTGCTGTGTTTGAGAACCTTTGCTGTCTTCTTTCACCTGCAGATAGATATGGCAACATGAGAGTGCACAAGAGTCAGTGCCTTACATTCCTAAAGCTGCATATTCAGAATATTATGTATCCTCTTGGAAATGTCAAAAACAAAACTGTTTACTCGCACAGTAGGCATTCAGTCCACCCACATGCATAGGATAGCACATGCTGTACACAATCCAGAAAGCACTGATATCATTTTGTGTTCTGCTTTTAATAAAATATGCTTAGTATAAACTAGCCCAAATATGACACAATTTTTAATATATGAAAAACGATGGCATCTTCTTAATATCAAACTATTTTTCAGGTACATAAGCAGAGGTGAACACAACAGCCTAACAGTAGCAAGGATTAGAAAACCCTTTTACATGAGATAGTTATTATAAGACAGTAATTTATCAATTGACATTTTTACCATATGTGATCTGCTGGGTGGTCTGACCTACACATATACAGCATTCTGGGTTTGAATCCTGCAACTGGCCTCTAACTATATTGAGTTTGTATATTTTCCTTTGGTCTGCATGGGTTTTTGTCTGACCCCTCCAAACATTTGCAGGTTAAAGGATAAGCTTGGTATTTTAAAGCCAAAATTATTTTTTCACAGACTTTGAATATACTGTATGCATTTGCCATGCAAAATTGTGTTCTGAATTTAATTACTTTCAATAAATTAAAAATAAATCTTGCTCGCACTGGTGCCTTACCTTGCAGTCTACGGGGCACAAAGGAAAAAGTTTAAAGCCATGACAGTTATCAAGTATTTATCTGTGTCTTGTGATTACACATACATTTTAAAATAGTTTATACATGTCATTTTTGAACAATAAATCACCAATATTATGGGATTTAGCCATGTGCGATAGCTCAGCACTTAGTCTAATATACCATGTTTGTGAATAAATAAGTTACTCTTGAAAAACACCAAACATATCCTTTAAGTTAACTAGTTAATCTAAATATGCCAGAGTGTGAGACAGTGTGGATGTATATGTTTGTCTCCTGCAATCAGAGTTACCCCTTTCTATATGACACTCACATACTGCGGGCGGGGCCTGTGATCCAAAGGACCAATGTAGGGGGGGGGTCATTAGGGGTTTGTAGACCTCTGTGATTCAAGAGCCACACTGGACAGCCAATTGGATTGCATGTTTTTGTCACTTGGTTTACTTGACTTGAGTCATATAACTCCTCCCACAACCCTAATCTTAACCATAGTGTTACCAAGCCTATCAAGTAACATCATTAACATATAATACAAAGCGACAACCTCTTAAATGGAGCATAGCTCTGGAGATCCACAGCTTCACTCTAATGGTGTTTCCTGAATCATCTAATTAACGTCATTCACAGTCATGTGTTGTTATAATTTTCCATTAATGAGCCGAGAGATGGCTTTAAGTCAACGCCAGTCAAGAGCACAGAAAAGAAAAGAATGAAAGCATGAAGGAAGAGCTTCTGCTGCATTTGCAATTGTCTTTTAGAAATCAAAATTTGTCCAACACCCAGTAAGCTAGCTAACATTGCATCAATCGCTACTACACTAAAGCTAGCAGTTTACTTAAGTAATGTTGGAGTAGCATTATGTGTAATACTTTTTATATTGTGTGTTGAAAATATTATACATTAAAGTATGTAGCTTACACATGGTTGAGGATTATTTTTTACCCCCATATACTCCTCAAGACCTATACATGTTTGATAACGGCTGCTAACTTATTAAACTTTATGTGTTTGTAAATTTCACCAACGCACTGGCTCTCTTGCTTACTAGGTATTGGCTGAATTGTGGAAAAGCACCATGCAAGCAACTCTGACTTAAAAAAAGAGCAATCAGCTCCAATTAAATTCAAGGAGGAGAGGAGTGGGGCAGGGGTGGCTCCAAGAAGGTTCTGCTTAGAGCCCGTGTTTTGCGAGGGCTGGCATTGCCTGCAATGAATTGTCATCTTGTCCCAGGCTTTGTCTGGGATTATATATCTGCTGCCAACAAAATCTCCAGGCCTCAGGATCCTGAATTGGATTAAGCAGGTTTGAGAATATACAGTACAGTAATCCCTCGCTATATCACGCTTTGACTTTCGCGGCTTCACTCTATCGCGGATTTTATATGTAAGCATATTTAAATATATATCACAGATTTTTTGCTGGTTCACGGATTTCTGCGGACAATGGGTCTTCTAATTTCTGGTACATGCTTCCTCAGTTGGTTTGCCCAGTTGATTTCATACAAGGGACGCTATTGGCAGATGGCTGAGAAGCTACCCAACCAGAGCGCGTATTACGAATTAAATAAAACTCCTCAAATATATTGTGAGCACAAGGGCTGTTCACACTCCTAGAGGATACGGCCACGCCTCAAAAAACGCTGAAAGATTACCTTCACATTGCTGCCATCCTTGCTGGGCTTACATATGGCTGCTTTGTCAAGCGATATGCTTTGCATACTTAAAAGATCAAACAGCACGTATTGATTTTTGATTGTTTGCTTTTCTCTCTCTCTCTCTCTTGCTCTGACATTCTCTGCTCCTGACGGAGGGGGTGTGAGCAGGGGGGCTGTTCGCACCCCTAGACGATACGGACGCTCGTCTAAAAATGCTGAAAGATTACCTTCACGTTGCTCCCTTCTGTGCAGCTGCTTTATCAAGCGACATGCTTCCCGCACAGTGCTTCGCATACTTAAAAGCTCGAAGGAAACGTATTGATTTTTGATTGTTTGTTCTTCTCTCTCTCTCTCTCTCTGACATTCTCTGCTCCTGATGGAGGGGGTGTGAGCAGAGGGGCTGTTCGCACACTGGCCTAGAGGATACAGACGCTCCTCTAAAAAATGCTGAAAGACTACCTCATTTTGGCTCATTTGCCAATTGAGATTTTTGCCTTGATTTCAGCTGCCTGTTTCTTAGACTCCCTCATTGATGTTAAGGATTGTAACAAAGCTGTTTGCTTTGAATATGAGCTGATGAAGTATCAAGTAGCATATAGAAGCTTGATAAATAGATTCATAAAAGGAATTAGATGGTAATAGTTGCAATCAGTGTACAGTGCAATGCTATTCTCAGTGAATATCCTGGCTGTACAATGTTCAGGGTGTTGCTCCTGTATAGTCTGTGAGCATGGCCATTTTTGTGACCATTAATGCATTGTTTGGTTGCTAAGAGTTATAGAAGTATTTGATAATGCATGGATTGCTCCTGTAGTTGGTTTACAATCATGAAATATCATTTGTGTTTTGGGTATGTAAACATTATAATATGTGTGTGTAAGAACAAGCTACTGTACTAAAGTTAACATCATATATAGTGTGACATTTAAATCTTTAATATATTGTTATGGTGTGTGTCATATTTGTACAGTTGAAATTTTGTTTGTTGCCTAAAAACAGTTTCCACGAAAATAAGAGGAAATAGGTTAATCAAACACTTTTACTAAAATTAATTCAACATATATTCTTTAACTGATTGATTACATTTGGCTTAAGGACACTAAAAACAATATAGAAATACAATGCATGTCTAAGAAAAAGATAGGCCAACAACATGTGAAGGAACATCCCACAATATTGAAATAAAGCAAATGACTATTTCACAATTTGACATTTGATCTGCTTTGCTTTCACTTTACTCAGTCCTGCTCCTGTTCAACAGATAAAAATGGACTTTTAAAATATTTTTTTTTCTTCCAAATGGGATTTTTTTAAAATGCATTGCAAGTGATTCACTTTACAAAAATCAAACTAAGTCCAGTCCTTCAAGTTGTTTTTATGAAATGGTATTTCCGCATTTGCCAAGGAGTGAAGAATGAACTTTATTGTCAAGTCAAGTCAAGTCAAGTCAAGACAACTTTATTTATAAAGCACTTTACATACAACAGCCGCTGACCAAAGTGCTGAACATAGGCTAAAATAAATTTTAAACAAAAACAAAATAATAAATAAGTAAATAAAATACAATAAATGAAACTAATTAAAACATAGTAAACACAACTAAACAGAGTTAAAGCAGAGTAAAATCAACTGCTCACACAGGATCAAACGCCAAACCAAAGAGGTAAGTTTTAAGAGCAGACTTAAAAATGGGCAGTGAGGAGGCCTGTCTAATGTGGATCGGCAGTGAATTCCAGAGCCTTGGAGCCACAACGGAAAAAGCCCTATCCCCCCTGAGCTTTCGCTGAGTCCTAAGCAGCTGACCAGCTGATCTGAGTGAGCGGGAAGGAGAGTGCATATGCAGCAGCTCAGCGAGGTAGGGCGGAGCAAGCCCATTTAAGGACTTAAAAACAAATAAAAGAATCTTAAAATGAACTCTAAACTGAACAGGCAGCCAGTGCAGTGAGGATAACACAGGTGTAATGTGCTCATTTTTTCGCGTGCCAGTTAAAAGGCGTGCAGCAGCATTTTGCACCAGCTGGAGCCGAGACAGGGTGGACTGGCTAACACCAACATACAACGAATTACAATAGTCCAACCGGGTTGTAATAAAGGCATGGATTACTGCTGTAAATTGATCTTTGGAAAGAATTTTTTTTTATCTTCGCCAAACGTCTTAGCTGAAAAAAACAAGATTTCACCACCGCACTGATCTGACCATCCAATCTAAAATCCTCATCTATCCTAAAACCCAAATTTGTAATAACAGGTGAACCATATTGTGCTAGGGGACCCAAATCCACAGGAGCAGAAGTAGAAATAGACCCACTGGTGCCCCCAGGAACAAAAACTATAACCTCTGTCTTATTTTCATTAAAATTTAAGAAGTTCACTGCCATCCAAGCTTTCACCTCTTCTAGGCACATAACCAAAGTTTGTATGGAGTAAGCATCCTTACGTTTGAGGGGTACATAAACCTGAGTATCGTCTGCATAACAATGGAAAGCAATTTTATGCTTTCTAAGAATAGAGCCAAGAGGCAGGAGATACAAAGAAAATAGCAGAGGACCAAGTATGGAGCCTTGTGGAACCCCACATGATAGTGAAGCAGAGGAGGATCTAAATTCATCTAGCCTCACTGAAAAAGTTCTTTGAGTCAAGTACGATTTAAACCACGCCAAGGCAGTACCACGAATGCCCACACAATGCTCCAGACGAGATAATAAAATACTATGATTTATAGTATCAAAAGCAGGTGTTAAATCGAGCAGAACTAAAATCACATAATCCCCTGAGTCTGTTGCCAAAAGGATGTCATTAAAAACCTTCAGTAATGCGGTTTCAGTACTGTGAAGCGGCTTAAAACCAGATTGAAACACTTCGAGCACATCACTTTCATCTAAAAAGGCTTTCAATTGAATATACACACTTCTCTCCAAAATTTTGGACAGAAATGGAAGCTTGGAAATCGGTCTAAAATTGGATAGCACAGTGGGATCTAGGCTTGGTTTTTTGATCAATGGTTGCACTATGGCATGTTTAAACAAATTAGGAACTACACCTGAGGAAAGGCTGCTATTGATAATAGCAAGAACAGATGGCCCTAAAACAGAAATAATCTCTTTAAAAAGAGAAGGTGGGACAACATCAAAAGGAGAACCTGAGGGCTTCGATTGACCAACAATCTCATATAAACAAGATAGAGTCACCGGCTCAAACTGATAAAAAACAGCAGAGCAGGGGAGAACAGCTAAAGGGTCATAAACAGTGAGAGGTATACAGTGGTGTGAAAAACTATTTGCCCCCTTCCTGATTTCTTATTCTTTTGCATGTTTGTCACACAAAATGTTTCTGATCATCAAACACATTTAACCATTAGTCAAATATAACACAAGTAAACACAAAATGCAGTTTGTAAATGGTGGTTTTTATTATTTAGGGAGAAAAAAAAATCCAAACCTACATGGCCCTGTGTGAAAAAGTAATTGCCCCCTGAACCTAATAACTGGTTGGGCCACCCTTAGCAGCAATAACTGCAATCAAGCGTTTGCGATAACTTGCAATGAGTCTTTTACAGCGCTCTGGAGGAATTTTGGCCCACTCATCTTTGCAAAATTGTAATTCAGCTTTATTTGAGGGTTTTCTAGCATGAACCGCCTTTTTAAGGTCATGCCATAGCATCTCAATTGGATTCAGGTCAGGACTTTGACTAGGCCACTCCAAAGTCTTCAGTTTGTTTTTCTTCAGACATTCAGAGATGGATTTGCTGGTGTGTTTTGGGTCATTGTCCTGTTGCAGCACCCAAGATCGCTTCAGCTTGAGTTGACGAACAGATGGCCGGACATTCTCCTTCAGGATTTTTTGGTAGACAGTAGAATTCATGGTTCCATCTATCACAGCAAGCCTTCCAGGTCCTGAAACAGCAAAACAACCCCAGACCATCACACTACCACCACCATATTTTACTGTTGGTATGATGTTCTTTTTCTGAAATGCTGTGTTCCTTTTACGCCAGATGTAACGGGACATTTGCCTTCCAAAAAGTTCAACTTTTGTCTCATCAGTCCACAAGGTATTTTCCCAAAAGTCTTGGCAATCATTGAGATGTTTCTTAGCAAAATTGAGACGAGCCCTAATGTTCTTTTTGCTTAACAGTGGTTTGCGTCTTGGAAATCTGCCATGCAGGCCGTTTTTGCCCAGTCTCTTTCTTATGGTGGAGTCGTGAACACTGACCTTAATTGAGGCAAGTGAGGCCTGCAGTTCTTTAGACGTTGTCCTGGGGTCTTTTGTGACCTCTCGGATGAGTCGTCTCTGCGCTCTTGGGGTAATTTTGGTCGGCCGGCCACTCCTGGGAAGGTTCACCACTGTTCCATGTTTTTGCCATTTGTGGATAATGGCTCTCACTGTGGTTCGCTGGAGTCCCAAAGCTTTAGAAATGGCTTTATAACCTTTACCAGACTGATAGATCTCAATTACTTCTGTTCTCATTTGTTCCTGAATTTCTTTGGATCTTGGCATGATGTCTAGCTTTTGAGGTGCTTTTGGTCTACTTCTCTGTGTCAGGCAGCTCCTATTTAAGTGATTTCTTGATTGAAACAGGTGTGGCAGTAATCAGGCCTGGGGGTGGCTACGGAAATTGAACTCAGGTGTGATACACCACAGTTAGGTTATTTTTTAACAAGGGGGCAATTACTTTTTCACACAGGGCCATGTAGGTTTGGATTTTTTTTCTCCCTAAATAATAAACACCATCATTGAAAAACTGCATTTTGTGTTTACTTGTGTTCTATTTGACTAATGGTTAAATGTGTTTGATGATCAGAAACATTTTGTGTGACAAACATGCAAAAGAATAAGAAATCAGGAAGGGGGCAAATAGTTTTTCACACCACTGTATGAGCCCTAACATTATTCACCTTATCCACAAAGAAGTGCAAAAATTTCTCACATGTCTCAAAAGAAGGTTCCGTACAGGCATTCTGTGGAGCATTTAAAACCCTATCTAAAATGTCAAATAACACACAAGGTTTGTGACAGTTTGACAGAATAATAATTACTGCTTAGTAAGTGGACACTATTCTGAAAAAGAACTGAATGCCTTGGAAGCTAGCGTCTCCTGTTTAATACGGTAATATTAGTTATAGATATATACGATTATTATTGTCCTGGGACAATAAAATTATTACGTGCTTGTGCAAAACAACATACGTACAATATGTCGTCACTCTCCAGTGTTGTGGTTAGTGAATATAATTTTACCTTGAAACATCTTTATCCCTTACCTGAAAAATCTCAGCACACAGTTTACATATGGTTCTGATGTGATTTATATTTGACCAATGTTCTGTCTCTAGATTACATGAACCTTGCTGTTAAACACATGCTGAAACCTTTTCCTGTAATATTCCTATTTCTCTGTATGTATTCCCATAGGACAGAAGTATACACATGCATTATCACCAGAAAATATTAAGAGCAGATATCCACAGAAAAGGGTACAGACCAAGAATGATAAATGTGGAAGTAAATTCCTAGAAAAATCATAATTGTAAAATTAGGCAATTAAAAAACAATTTATGGGAATAATCTTACATAGTAAGATGTGAAAAAAATCAGTAATTTAACAAGAACAATAATAAGAGGCGTCATAAATGCATTCTTGCATTAATTGTACTGTACCTTTGCACAAGGAATTTTCAGTCTGGCTGTTAGTTTTGGAACTGCTACAGCTGTAAAATTAAAATGGGTGGGGAGAGGGTTATACAGTGTGCAACAATGAAAGGCACAAAAAATTTATGACTTGTACAATAGTCTGTTCCTAACAAGTATAACTCGAAACACAGTTTTTATAAGGATTGGGAATGATTGGGAAAACATTGCTATCTGATATCTCTCTATTATAAAAGAAAATCTTGAGACGAGACTTTTTCCAAGGAATTTTTTCAAGTCCCGCGAGACAAGACTTTTACCAAGAGATTTTGTCAAGTCCCACCCTCCGCTCAACCATTTACAACGACGCCCACGGTCCACTCACCTCTCATTCGTGTGAATGCTTTTGTCACACACAGTTCCTGCGCTCTCCGCTCTTATAAATTTTTACGTTTGCCTCAGTTTAAGTTCCCAATAAAAGAAGACTTATTATGTCCAAATTTTATTGATGAATTTCATCACAAAGGGTTATCAACAGAAGAAATGAGTAGATGGGCAATCCTAGCACCAAGAAATGACGAAGTCAAATGAATGAACGCAATAATTGTCGATCGGTTACATGGCAATGACATGTAAAATTTTAAGAGGTCACAAGAAAGGTAATGTAGTACATCTTCCGTGGATAACATTAGACACCAAAGGAGAACTTGATATGCCATTCGTATTAAAACACTTACAGTTTCCCGCTACAATAGGTTTTGCTATGACAATTAACAAATCACAGGTACAAACAATCCGAAAAGTCGGTTTATTTATTAGAGAGAAAGAAATTATATTCATTCGCGGGCAGTTATATATTGTGTTGTCACAATGTAAGTCCAAACACGGAATCAAAATTCAATGCGATATTGACGAAAAGTTAATTAAAAAAATAGTTTTTACTGAAGTTTTACAGTAAAATTGTAAGTTCAAAAAGTATTTGCGTGTTAATTTCAAAGCCAAAAAGAACAAAAATGTATAATGTAATGAATACCTCTAATGCAACATGAAACATAATTTTCTTTCAATTAATTATGTTTTACTATTTTTTACTGTGGCTAATTACTCGCTGTAATGTAAAATAGTTAGTTTTATTATGCATATGTAACAATTCCCATAAAAATAACAATCTGTTTAAATTGTACATCCGCTTTCCCATAACGCAAGCGGCAGATCCGCAAAGTGGCTAGTACGTAGTGCCCGCTCGAGGGTTGGCGAGCAAAGTGAGCAGGCTGCAGAGCCCCCTAGTATAATGAAAATAACTTCAGCCAAAATGTTTTAATTTAGGATATTGCCAAAACATATGCCTACTAAAATCTTACTAGCTTTACTTCCTATTCATAATAAGACTATTCAAACTTAAAAATTGTTTTTTTTCTTCCATAGAAAATGAAATTCTTTTTATAGTGACAACCTTTTTTTTATATCACATGTCATTACAACTGATGAAGTCTGTTGACAAAAACAGATATGTTCATCATAATTTCAAAATGACATGTTAACATTTTTTTTCAAATAGCATTGTCAAACATATCTCAAAACAATGTCTTGTTTTCTTCTTGCTATATGCTGTTGTTTTAAACATATGGAGTTCTGGTTTATGTATTTCTGGAGCAAAGGCTGTGTTTGCAAATTCGCTATTAGGTTGATGATTTTCAAGGATGTCATATGAAGGCATAAACGAAATGTGCCCAGTTTAGAAACCTATGGGTTGCTTCGCTGTTTGCATGCTGAATGATTTTGTCCACTTGATTTTTTCAGGTAATGAGCTCAATTATTTGCTAGTTTTTAGATATTTGTTAAGTTCACTGTAAAGACTAATAGAGGATTGAATGTCATCATTTTTATATGTTTAATTTACATGTTTTTATTTTGTATGAAACTCTTTTATTCATTTATTATTCTTAAGGAAGGAAACAAAAAAAAAAATGCTGTTTGAGTATAACATTATCTGCTTTTCAAAAAATGCAAAGTAATATAGGGCAAACAGGCCATATAAGATTTGTATAGTTAGACCATATTTATTTATTGTGAAACAAACTGGCCCAAGAACTATTTTAATTTCAATTTAATTTTTTGTATTATATCATTCTTTCCTTTTTAAATTATTTTTAGGACTACTATGAATTAGAAAAGGTGACTAAAACAGGATGATATCAGGAAGAGCATTTAAAACAAAAGGGAGAACAAACCAACAGATACATGATGCTTTTATACAGTATATAGTATAGATGATTCATATTTTTCAGTGTAATATGAATCCATCAATATTGCTATAAATGGTTATAAATGGCTCCAAGTGGCTATCCTAAGCAGTCCCTAATTAAGCTTTGGTAAGAAGCTGCCAAACTACAGGACTACCTCTGTACACCATGTCTATGTCTATAATTGGTACTTGCTACTCTTAAGTGAAACAAGACAGCAATCATTTTTTATACATCAAATTGGAAATAAAAGTGAAGGTTTAAAATCATTTATTACCTTTCTATAATTGCAATTAAACTGATTGATAGTGCATCATTAATCTTTTTCAATAAAGCTGATAAAACTCACCTTCACCTAATCATTTTAGCCCATAGACTCCAAATTCTTAAAAACAGATTCATATATGAGGTAAATATAATTGAATTTAAAGTTGTAAATCAATATCATTTTTCAAATGTAGTTCACTGTATTTAAAATTTAATAATGCTTACTCCTAATTAAAGTGAGAAAAAATGCAATTTGCTTGGATTCAGATTGAGATTTTTTATATTGTTCTTTTTTGTTGGTAATCATATTTATGTAATATTTTTATTTACCTATTTTATATTCACACAGTGATGCCTATTTAATTGTTCATTTGTCCAAAATTGCTCTCTCTTCAAACTGTTTGACATTCTATGTTTTTAAGATGAAAACGTGAAGCCCTTTGAAAGAAAAACAGTTTAATAAAAGAGCATTTGTATATGTGTTCCAGGTGAGGATAATGTGAATGCAAAAACACATTTAGAAATATTTTTGTTTCAAGTCTTGCCATATTCCAAAATGTAACTGAACTTGGACTGGCTAGTTAAAGGGCATTCTTTTTAAGGCATGTGTTTCTAGATATTTTATAATGCCATAAAGTTTCTTTTTTGAAAGGACAAACCTATAAAATTTTGATTTCAGCCAACCTGGGTGTCATACAAAGGCACTAGAGCCTCTTCAGTGGTTTGTGAAGTCTCCTATGTGAATTTGAAGTGCACAAGTTTAAGGATATCGCCTTCAGGAAACCTGAAAAGTAAGAGTAAGTTTTTTTTTTTTTTTGTCAATGGCATAAGATTAACTAGCCTCTGACCACAACAGCAGAAATGTGAAAAAGAGAAAGAGACAACAGGAATCAATCCAACCCTTTTATGCTTCGTAGGTATACTCAACAATCAGGATTTATGATCATAAAAACCTGCATTTTACCTAATCAATACAAACTGCATATAACTTTAAAGTCCCCATTGAATTATCCTTGAATTGTCATGCTTCTGATTCAAACACTTTACAATATGCCCCGCCACTTCTTCAATGAAGACCTCTCATCTGTTTTTCAACACTTTTTTATCCATTGGATCCATCCTTCTGACTTCTTTCCTCTGTTCTTGAATTCTGTCCAACCTGACATAATGCTGACAGCAGAATTGGTGCGATAAGGCCTGGAACAGTTCAAAACTATGAAGAGAATTAAATATTTGTTTTGGTCTTTTTTACCCTAGGCTTCACTTTCTGTGTTTTTTCATGTTTGCCTTATAGCAGCATACCCTTTTCTCAAGTTATCTTTGTTTCATCTCACTTATATTTTTACAGCTTAGAATAGCTGTGCTTTATGATAGATTGATTAGTCTGGTATTACAGTACCTGTTTTATTGTAAAAAAAACTTGATTTAATTCAGCACCTTTCATTGTGAACATCATGCCAAAGTGTTTGAAATCTGAATCAGGCTTGTCTACTTTTAAATTCCTGTATACACAAGGAGCCATTGGAGACTAAACCTGATGTCTTTTGCTTTACATCCCATTCATCTTTTCTGCAAGGCTACTACAAATATTACAATATTATTACTCTTCACCTTTCAGTCTTTACTTGCATCATTTTTTTCTATTGTAAATTCTTTCCCATTTGGGGATGACTACTTTATGTAATGATAGAAATCATTAAAACATGAAATAATTGCATCTTTTCCAAAAATGTAAACAACACACAGAACAAAGACTTAACTTTTCTGAAAACAAAACACGGTGATAACAAAAAAAATAAACATCTGGCTGATTGATTCTGAAAATGTGCATTTTTTACATTTTTTTTTTTCAGTGCAGATGATTACAAATGTGCGATCCTAGTAGGTTCTTTTCACAGAACATTAGAAAAGTATAGCAGAAACATTTTGCTGTGTAAAATCTCACCCCGCAGATATCCAGTGGGGGTACACTATTCTATACCTCTATATATTGCCTGTGGTTTTGAGAACACCAATTAAGGCTTTTCAGATGTCACAAGTCTTTGCAGCTGTTGTCTTCATCTGTTAGACACTAGTTGCTTTAGACCAAATACATGTATCAATCAGCATTGTCTTCAGGGACCTTTACCATTCTGTGGAGCACTCCTTGATTTCTCATTTGCCTTCGAATTAAGGGAAACAGACGCCTAACTTTGTCAAGCTATTTTACCCTCTTCAAAATAATAGATCTTTGCTCCAGGAACATTTAAAGAAGACAGTTGATTAATAGTTGTGTATTCAATTTAACTGATTAAAATAATATTGTAAGTTGTTTTTTGCAAACTAAAATCAAAACAGATAAACTTGGTTTAGACAAGGGTAAAAGCATTGCACTTGACATAAGCTGCTTGTTACATCTGAAATCAATCCAGCATTTCTAATGGTCAAGTTTGGTCACATTTAATTTGTTATATAGTACATCTGCTGTTATAAATAATTTTATGTTTTGAACTTTTTATTATTTGAAAAAAAATAGATTGGGACAGTTGGATGCACTACTATGGACAAAAACAAATTGCTCAAAAAAAATTAATGGAACACTTTGAAAACACATCAGATCTCAATGGGAAAAAATCCTGCTGGATATCTATACTGATATGGACTGGGTAATGTGTTAGGAACGGGCGGCACAGTGGCACAGTGGTAGCGCTGCTGCCTCTCAGTAAGGAGACCCGGGTTTGCTTCCCAGGTCCTCCCTGTGTGGAGTTTGCATGCTCTCCCCGTGTCTGCGTGGGTTTCCTCTGGTTTCCTCCCACAGTCCAAAGACATGCAGGTTAGGTGCATTGGCGATCCTAAATTGTCCCTAGTGTGTGTCCTGCAGTGGGTGTTGATTCCTGCCTTGCACCCTGTGTTGGCTGGGATTGGCTCCAGCAGACCCCCGTGACCCTGTGTTCGGATTCAGCAGGTTGGAAAATGGATGGATGGATGAATGTGTTAGGAATGAAAGGATGCCACATTCTTTGATTGAAATGAAAATTATCAACATACAGAGGGCTGAATTCAAAGACACCCCTAAAATCAAAGTGAAAAAATGATGCGGCAGGCTAGTCCATTTTGCTGAAATTTCATTGCAGCAACTCAAAATCGTACTCAGTAGTTTGTATGGCCCTCATGTGCCTGTATGCATGCCTGACAATGTCAGGGCATGCTCCTAATGAGAAGACGGATATTGTCCTGGGGATCTGCTCCCAGATCTGGACCAGGGCATCACTGAGCTCCTGGACAATCAGAGGTGCAACCTGGCGGCATCGGATGGACTGAAACATAATGTCCCAGAGGTGTTCTATTGGATTTAGGTCAGGCAAGTGTGGGGGCCAGTCAATGATATCAATTCCTACATCCTCCAAGAACTGCCTGCACACTCGCCACATGAGGCCTGGCATTGTCATGCACCAGGAGGAACCCTGCACTAGCATAGGGTCTGACAATGGGTCCAAGGACTTCATCCCGATACCTAATGGCAGTCAAGGTGCCGTTGTCTAGCCTGTAGAGGTCTGCACGTCCCTCCATGGATATGCCTCCCCAGACCATCATTGACCCACCACCAAACCGGTCATGCTGAAACAATGTTGCAGGCAGCATAACGTTCTCCACGGCTTCTCCAGACCCTTTCACATCTGTCACATGTGGTCAGGGTGAACCTGCTCTCATCTGTGGAAAGCACAGGGCGCCAGTGATGGACCTGCCAATTCTGGTATTCTATGGCAAATGGCAATCGAGCTCCACGGTTCCGGTCAGTGAGCACAGGGCCCACTAGAGGACGTCGGGCCCTCAGGCCACCTTTATGAAATCTATTTCACACCAGGGCCTGCTGGAGGTCATTTTGTTAAGCTCTGGCAGTTGTCATCCTGTTCCTCCTTGCCCAAAGCAGCAGATACCAGTCCTGCTGATGGATTAAGGACCTTATTCGGCCCTGTCCAGCTCTCCTAGTGTAACTGCCTGTCTTCTGGAATCTCCTCCGTGCCCTGGGAGACACAGCAAACCTTCTGGCAATGGTACTTATTGATGTGCCATCTTGGAGAAGTTGGACTGCTTGTGCAACCTCTGTAGGGTCCAGGTATCGCCTCGTGCTACCAGTAGTGACACTGACCATAGCCAAATGCAAAACTAGTGAAAAAACAGTCAGAAACGATGAGGAGGGAAAAATGTCATTGGCCTCCACCTGTTAAACCATTTCTGTTTTGGGGGTCATCTCATTGTTGCCCCTCAGTGCACCTCTTGTGAATTTCATTAAGACCAAAGCAGCTGAAACTGATTAACAATCCCCTCTGCTACTTAACTCACCAGATCAGTATCCCAGAAGTTTCTTTGACTTGTATATAATTACCTATTTAGTTTGCATACCTCCACTGAGGTATCTGTAAATACGAACTCCTAAGTACTCTGGTCCATCCATTTAGTAAGCTGTTTGTGACTAAAGTGTCAGTGTTAATAGCAGCAATTTGCACAAGGCAAGAAGAAGAAACAAGCCTTTCACTGTGCCCACTCAACCTAGGGAAGATTGAGATTCAGATTAAATATAATGTAACATTTACGTCTTTTGAAAACCTTCTATACATGGAAATATACAAGTCCCACACTATTGGTGCTTTGGCTGGAAATCAAACTTAAATTTCTACAGTAGTAGAGTCAATGTGCCACCACACCTCACTATATTCATTAAAAAATTCATTCTTATCTTATCCATCATGTTTACCAAAGTGATTCTTCACTGTATGTGAACACAACGATAGAGAAATGTATAGTTAGTGAACAAATATTTTTTATGATTATATAGTTCATTTTCCCACACACTATCATCTTTGGATATTAACTTTCAGTTTGTTTAACTGTTGATTTTTACTTTTTTACTTTTGTAACAACTTTAGTGAAGCAGTAAGATGAAGATAAATTATAGTGCAAGACAAAAATACAATAGTAATTTTTGAAGATAAAATTAATTTTCCCTAATGCATAAAGAAAACAACGTTAGGTATGCATACTATGTAGAACCTCAACACTGACTATGATTTCCCCATATAGTTCTAAATTTCACAGGACATTAAAATCATAATGTTTTAATTATTTCTTCATTGTGAGTTTTTTAAATAAATTTGAATTTCTACTTTAACTTCTTTTTTGCTATCATTCTTATAATTTGTTAATAGCATTATGTTAGCATTGTAATGAGCAAAAGGTAAAAACATCAATGCCATTCTTAAATTTCCACGATAATTGCCATTTATAATGTAATCCTAAAAAGTATGACTGAAGAATTAACTGGATCTGAAACTATCAAGGAAGCAAGTACTTTTTATTAATTTTGATGGCTCCAGAAAGAATTAAAAACAATGATGTGAAAATATGTAAGTTTAAAGACAAGTTTTGAATGTTCTAAAGAAATATTATTTGACAGTTCTTATAATTATATGATAAATGGTTCACACCAAGAAATTACTTCTTGCTGTATGAAACATAATTGTTTGCAGACATACCACTGGCTTTCTGAAAAATACTGTGTAAAGTTATCAGCATTTATTAATTTCTCTTTAATGGCATTTATTCATTTTCAGACCTGCCTAATCCAAATCTGCAATATAATGCACACACCTACACTCACTCACAACTTGGTCAATTTAGAATATATATAAGTATCATGCTGCATCTTTAGAATGTGGGGATAGTAACAGTGTACCATAAAAAAAGGACAAGGCCAGAATACAAACTCATTCTCCTAAAGCTGTCCAGCAGCAGCATTAGACAGTTGGTCTGTGTGCTGTCCTTTACATTATTATTTATCAAGTTTGTTTGCTTGTTTACCTGTGTGATTGTCGCCTTGCATGACTTTAGAAATACAGATTAAACAAAGGTAATGAAGCAGACATGCAGCAGTATAATAAGCACAGCTTGAGCTACACTGTCATGTTGTCTGCTAGATAAACTTAGATTACCTCTGAAAAATGCAAAATGCCATGAAATGAGGATTCTGTTATCTAAAATACTCATTTATGGCACAGAATAAAAAAATGATACAGATCTGTAACACGAAAAGGGTGAGTGACTAATAACCTAAAGACACTTGTTTTCTTTTATGTACCAATGTCCGACAGCATTAAGAAACCTACATCATATGGGTTAAGGTTGACATTCAGTTGAGCATAATAGCATGAAACATAATATGACATTCATAAACCCAATCCAATTCAGGGCATCACTCGTGACAATGCAGGAAACAGTCTGGGACAGTCTGTCGCTGGGCCTACTCACACACACACACACAAAGCAGATTTGTAAAAGCCACTTAACCTAAATTGCATCTCTTTGGGGATGTGCAAGGAAAACCCGCATAAACATTTGGAAAATGTATCAACTCCACATGGACAGTAACTGTTCATAGGATTCAAAACTAGGATGCTGAATCCATGAGGCAGCAGCACAACATACTGCACCACATACTGTATGTTAATGATTTAAAAAGGAAAATGTGAATGGGATTGAACAATGCTGCACATTCTCTCTCTGATACACTAACACTGAGTACTTTCAGCCAATTATTCAGCAGAAGTGTGTTAAGAAACAATGCTAGGCCTCCTTTATACCAACAGCAATACATTTACATAATGCCTCACTGGGACTGTGACAGCCCAGTCTAAACTTTTCTTTCTTTTGAATTTTTCTTGTTTTATTGTCATTCCAGTGTGTATTCGGACCAAATTGTGTGTATATTTATTTATTTACTGATGTATCTACCTATTTATGCATTTATTTATTTTAAGAGCTTCTGTAATAAGCCAAAATTCCCCTTGGGGACAAATAAAGCTCTATCTATCTATCTATCTATCTATCTATCTATCTATCTATCTATCTATCTATCTATCTATCTATCTATCTATCTATCTATCTATCTATCTATCTATCTATCTATCTATCTAAAATAACGTGTAACAAAAGACAAATTTAACGCATAGGAAGGCCGACACTGCCAGTGTGTGAGAATTCATGCCCCCCGTCCTGTGCTGATTCAGTGCTTCTGCACTTAGCTATTGACTCTGTAAGCAGGTCTTGGATATATGGACTGTGCAGTACTTTACTGACCTCAAAAGTATATATTTTAACATATAAAAGCAGAACAAATAACACAATTGTAAAGTGCTTAATCATGTAATATATTGAAACTGTTTTTTCATACATTTTTATAAAATATTACAATGAATAATTATTTAAATTATAGATTTCTGTTGTTAATGTTATAGTAATTTTTATACAACATACTGTAGGACAGAGCTAGCCTGTATTTGTACACCTATATCTTACTGCTAGCCATAATGGAGCACAGTTATATTCCAGGAGATGTAATATTTAAATACAATAATATCTCCATGTGATTAGGTGTTAATTTAAATTGTGAATTATGTTTTCAGGTTGCTTCTATTAATTAAAAAATATGGGATCACTAAAGAAAACATATTTTGAGGTTATACGTACAAAAGGCATATTAATCTTAGAAAGGGTGCATACTCAGGTTTGAAAAAACGAAAACAGAATTAGTTTGTTCAGATTGTTCTAATTAATTTTGCCACCTCTATTAATCTTTTAAGGAGGAAATCAATACTAAATTAGGATCACACAGAATAGATGACATATCCCTGTCTTTTCTTTTTATGCCAGAGTGAATTAACTTCCATACAACCAGAACCTGCCATAATCCAATTAATTTTAAGCATGTTAACAAGATTTCAGGGGACCATATCCAAAGGCATGTATATACAGTATATGATGTTGGGGATTTGGAGAATATCATGTCAGTTTCCAGGTTATAAAATGATTTTTCTTCTTTTGCCAAGTTTTTTTTTTATTTTAAATTAAGCAATTGATTTCACACAGAAAGCTATGTTAAAAAGAGCCCAAGTTATATTAAACTCAGTCTGATATGATTTTAATAATGATGCAGGTAAGCTACAGAAGGTTAAGAACATACTGTACAGCATCACTGTAATATGCCAAATTGCCAGGGAGATAAAATTGATTGCATTAAAACATTGCAAATAGAGCCCAAATTACTAAATATAAAGAGAAAGGCTTTCATGGACATGTATAATCATCTTTCAAATGAGAAGCACTAAAGGGAAAATGATGAATCATTGTACATTATTCATAATATTCCAATTGGTGCCTGGAGTGGCAGAGTGGAATACTAAATTTATTGCATTGTCTGAACTCTGGTGGACCCTATCCATTCATTCATATTTACAGTGGAGTAGCTGTGCAAGATTTAGAATGAATGCATTGAGAAGTGCATCCATTCCTTCGCTCCCATTTGCTAAATTGTATTAATAATTAATGAAGCACAAAAAGCACCACTATTTAGGGGCAGGAAATAATCTATTTCTTTATATGTCTCAGTGCAGCTGGAAATAAATTGAGTTGAAAAGCAAATCTTGTATAGTGCACAGAATAATAAGAGCAATACTAATGATAGTAATAACAATAATGTGATAGAAGCATAAAACATAGTAATGAAGCCAACATTCCTTTTTTCCTTTTAAGTTCTTATGGTGGGGAGACTCTGTCTGTACAATTCAACAATATATTCTCCCTAGAGGAACAAAAAGTAATTGTCTTGCATTCAAGCAAAAGCTCACTAACACGATGCCGTACTTCCTTGAATATTATTGGTGCCAGCCCAATGAGGCAGAAAATTGCATCTTGTCATTTAATTTTCAAAAAATCTTTGTTCTAAATGTATTAATCTTTGGGCTTTGCTTCACTTAATATGATGAAAGCTCAGCAAAACTCACAGCATCTTTGCACAGTAACTGCAATATGTGCAGACAACTTAAAAAAAAAAAACCTCACTCCAGCTAAACAATATACAGTAATTATCATTTTATATGCAGGTGCATTAGCATTGATTTAGTTAGCATTGATTTAGTCATGCTACCAGTACAGCATGACTAGAAAAAATTGAATCTGTTGAAATGGTCCTGCTAAATGTATTACAACTTTGCTAGTGTGCTTATTTACTTTTTTATTTTATAATAATGGTAAGTTGAGGTATCAAATGATACTTTCAGTAAATTATACTTCATGATTTCCTTGTAATAACCGGATTTGCAATACATATCCAAAAGGAAAACGTATGATTAATGCCTACAAAATAAACCTACGGGGATTGAAAGGTTGCAGTGTGAACATATCAAATGAACATTGACAAATGTAACTGGGAAAACAAAAATTGTGTTTTCATTGAGGCCATCTTTATTATTACAAAGAATTTAATTGCATAATATAACTATTGGTTGTCCTTTACTGCAGTTACCTTGAAGACTGAGAACCAATGTCAAAATGTTTTGGATCGATGGTTAGTTTTTTGGATGGATAGGCAGATAGGTTGCAAATTAATTTTTTTCCACCCGGGTCTGGATTTAGAGGATTAGAAAATGACATGACATGACTTTTTAACACTGAACATACACATTCAGACAAAAAATAAATGTATTAGTACCATGACATGCCAATAACTTGATTGTAGCCTTTTTCAGAAACATAGATGGAAAATTAAGAAGTAAGGTCATTTATTTACCCAAATATGCAGACTTCCAAGGGGAAAGTCAAAAAATTGTGCCTCATGATTTGGGGTGCTACAGTACCAGCCAGATGATACCCATGTCAAGTACTCCTTTAGCAGAAATACTTAGGCCAATTCTAAGGCTTGAAGCTAATGATCGTCATCCCGTTATATTTTAAAACAGATGAGAGAAGGAGGATTTGTGGTACCAATGTGACAATATGCGGACCAATGTGAATGATTAACCTGAGAGAGTCCAGTCATTGTATATAAACTCAGAGTGGAGATGGGCACAGAACTGGTTTAAGCACAAAAACCAACGGGTTATGAAGTTTGCAACTGTATTCAATGAAGAGGTCACTTCTTTTCTTTAATTGTACAAATAATTTTTAGCAAAATGTAGCACACAAGTCAATTACATTCACTAATAACTCACAGTAGGGGAAATGGTAGGTACACTAGATATGTCAAATCAATCAAGCTGGACTTAAAACATAATTCTCATTTCAGCAAATGTATTAAATATAATTTTACAGTGGAAAATCCTAGAGAACTTTAAAAAGGTCTATAGGTTTTTATATAATACAACATGGTGTGAGAAGTGTAAATTAGATTACATTAGAGTAGATTAGATTAGGTTTACTTCATTATTCTGAATGAATACTGCAGCAAAACAAAACAACATAAAAAATACACATATCGACTCAAAGTACAATATAAAACAATAGAATAACAACATATAGCACATACAAATAAATAAATATTATACTAAAACACAACTGTAGTAAACTAAAGTTTTATTGTTTCCCTATGGCTTGTACCTGGAGTGAAAGAAGAGAGACATTTGGAGGAAGCATTAAAGTGTACAATCGTAGCAGGCAGAAAAGATCCCCTGAGGTGTTGAAGTACGAACCTGTGGCTGAATGTACTTTAAGAAAGTACTCCCTAGATGGAATGGGCAGAAGTTCATGATAGTATCCAATTTTGCCAATATCCTTTTTTCCACAACAGCGTCCCTAGTGTCCAGAGTTAGTCCTGTGGTGGAGTTGGCTTTATTGATAAGTTTGTTCAGGTGTTGTGGTTTGGTTGAACTCAAGCTGCCTCCCCTGAAGACCACCGCATAGAGCAACACACTGGACACAACAGACTAGTAAAACATTTCCATCAGCCTAGGCAACCCAATATAACCCAGAATTAACTTGACATTATAATGACCATTTCCTCTTAACCTTCTTCACCTACAGATTAAACCCATTCTCATCCAGTTCCAAAGTATACCCTTCATTTATGATGATCAGTTGCTCTATTTAAATTCTGTCTGGGTTTTCTTTTGGCTTTAAACACAAAGTATACATGTAAGCTAGGGGTTTGAAGCGTAATGAAACAATTTTTAACCTTTGTTATTTTGGTTTAGAGTAAATTTTACCTTTAAAATTTGCGTTCTCCAGCAACTCCATTTTGTTTTTTTTTTTTTATCAGTGCCGCCATTTTTCATGACCCATTTCCCATGATGCAAAAGTCGGTTGTCAGAGAGTGTCACATGACAACATCAGCTCAACCATATTTCAGCCAGCTCTACACTGGAACATTTTGTCCAATATTGCATATTCTCCCAGTTACTGCACTTGTTTGTTGCCGTGTTGTGAAGTTCCGTTTAGTGATGCCCCACTTTGTTTTTGTTTTTACTGTGGCTAATTGCCTAGCATATTGGTTTCTAATTTTTTGTTTCCCTGGTAACAGATCTTTAGCTTGTTCTGGAATACTTTACATTTAATGGTCAAATTCACTGCCACATTCACAATCACAAATAGTACAAAATCTTAGATCATACAAAGGTGGGATCCCGAGATAGAATATTTCATCTCTAGATTGAAACTATTAGACTCACAGCAACAGATTCAATTAAAGCAAATCTCCCAACTAATTTCAGATGTGTACTTGATGAAACAGTGTATTTGGCAATAACGAAACAAAATCTTAGGGAGATGAAAGAATTCAGATGAAAGAAATCTTAACAAATATTCCAGGACAGGGCTATGTTTTCACAGTAAAAATTAACACCATCCTAAAAGTAGAATTGTACATCCTCCTCCCTCTAGGATTGGGAAAATGGGCTTTAAGCAGACATGTTTTCTTTAGAGTACTACATCATGGTCAGTTGGAAGGATATAATGACCTTGATTGACTCAGTAGCTGCAGAGAACTTTACTAGTACTTCTTTGTTACATTAGATATGAGAATTTGTTACTCCCTCTATCAAAGCGGAAATTGACACCCTATTTGTAGAGACCCTTCTCCAGTTAATTTTGGGGTACTAGTGGCTAAAATGTCATCATCGATCCATAAATTGGGGGTTAAAAGACAGTAGTAAATAGGCCTCCTTTTTTAAACCATAGTTACAATTTCTGTGACCTTGCGTTGCTAATTTGCATGTGCTATTTCCAACATACATGCACACATATAGCACCACTATTATAAATGATTAGGTCAAACACTGTATCATTTAAAAATGTGTAGACTTAGAAAGGACAGAAGTATATTTGTTTGGTTCTTTTTTAAAATCACTTTATACTGTATCTCTGACAGGGCTCCTCCCCTGGATCGCATTCAAATTCTTGTTTTATGTCTTTTTGTTCAATTTTGAGTCATTGAGGTATGATAATGTTACTTCTGTTTATTGTCTGCTTTGTTTTTATGCTGGTCCTATGTCCCATGTGTTTTGTGGGTGGCCTCCAAGAGGTGTGGCCACCTGCCAATCACAGCCACGAACTATCATATAAATAAAGAAGGGTCTTCCAGTGTTCCTGGTGGTTCATTTTGAATGCGCTAGGAGGTTTGGTGAGTGTTACTTATGTTTTTGCTGTGCACTGCTATTTTGTTTTACTGGATTTTTGACCCTTTGGTTCTGGTTTTTGACTTTGCCATTGGATTGTGTTTTCAGGTTCTGTTTGCCTTGGACTAAGCTTGTGTTCTACAGAGTTTCACGTACTTACAAACCATTTTTGTGATAACTGATCTTTTATTTCATAAAATTCTATGTGGCCATTTTTGTATCTAGTTGAGTTTTTGGACGGATTTCCCTCTGTAATGGAGTTTATTGAACTCCAGTGCTTACAAACTCTCCTTAATAACAATTTCTTTCAAAAATAAAATTTCCTGTTTTGGTTTTTGAATGTTTGCACTATTAACAAAAAGTAATCAGATTATGAGTTAAAATTTTTATTTAAATTTTGCTTTTGTTCCTGCTAATTCCAATTTTTGAACTCAAGGGACCCTCCTGTACAGCAATGCAATGACTGACCTGTCTTCTGGGCATCATCGATTCAATTCAATTAATTTCAATTTGTTTTTGTATTGCAATCTTCACTTAGTACAGGTGCAGTGAAGGTCAGACTTCAGCCAAAGGGCTGTTCACCCTCTCCTGGGCATTCTATTGTAGAGTCTGTGCTGGGCCATTCAGTCTAATGAAAGAATCTTTCCAACTGAGGAGTCCAGTGCTCCAGTATTGGAGATGGCTTTTCCACAGGCAAGATAACAGCTTGGCAGTAGAGCAGTGGCACCAATTTTGAATTAAGTAGAAGATGCATAAAGAATGATTTGAACAGCCAGTAAATAGTGCATTGGAATAGTCAATCCTACTAGAAATAAATGCATGAATTAATTTCTCAGTATACTGTACTGCATATTTAATTCACCAACAATTTTAAGATTGGAAGTACATGTTTTTGATAGTTTTGTAATGTGTGTTTTAAACCATATGCTGATGTCAAAGATAATGTCTAAATAGCATGCTGATTCAATAAAACTAATGGTGATTCCATCTGAGTTAAAAAGTGATAGAATACTGTTGCGGTCAACATCATTCCCTGCAATTGATAATATTGTTTTTTCTATATTCAATGAGAGGTAGTTTTCTTCCATCTACTCCTTTAACTCACTGATTAAGGACAGCTTTACAGAAATGTCATTTGGTCTAAAAGGAAGGTAAAACTGGGTGTTATCTACATACAAGTGAAAATTAATGTTATGTTTTCTAATGATAGCTCTCAATGGGAGCGTTCAAAGTGAAAACCATCTGAGCCCTGCGCGACACCATATTTAACTTCTGAGTATAATGATGGAGTAATGTTAGCACATTTCTGTACATACTAGAATTGATTTGATAATGGGCAGCAACTGTTAATCCCATGCAATTTCCTGGCCTGTGTAATAAAATGGAATGGTCAATGGCATCAAACACTGTGCTTAAATCTAACATCATAATTACTGTTGAATTTCATTCATCAGAGGGTAACATAATGCCGTTTCCGTACTATGACCAGTGTGGAAGCCAGACTGTAATTTTTCAACTAAAGTGTAATGTGTAAGGCGAGACTAAAGCTGAGTGCCAACTACATTTCCAAGCATTTTAGAGGGAAAGAGTAAATTTGAAGTGGATCTATAATTATTAAGCATATGTGGATCTAGCTCTGGCTTTTTATGTAATGGTCTGAAGTGGCCCTTTTTTGCAACAGAAAATGTACCCTTCAGTAATGAACTATTGATAACAGTAAGAATATGTGCTTCCAGAACATCTATTTAGCTTTTTTACTAGTTTTGTTAGATATGGGTTTTAGGAGCAAGAAATTAAAGATATGACTTCCTGTTTTGTTACCTAATTAAAATTACAAAATCGGTGTGTTCAAGGAGTGACAGGGTTTGTTAACCTAGCATTAAGTTTATGAGGAGACGTTGAAATCTGGGATCTTATACTGTCAATATTCTCATTAAAGAGGTTTGTAAACTTTGCACTGCTAATATCTGTAGGTATTCCGTATTGTAGTACAGAATAACCATTTGTTAGCAACCTTTCTAAACAGTTCACTAAGGTTATTACTGTTGTTATATACTGTATTAATCTAAGTAATAGTAGATTCAGTAAGCCAGTTGTCTTCTGTCTGGCCACTTGGCCAAACCTCAGTGTTGATTTGACATCTTGACTTTTTCCTTGCCAATAAAATGTTAAGGAGAAGTAGCTGTTTTTTTCACCAAATTAATAATTAAATTAATCTCCAAAACACATTACTCCCTGCTCCCTGCTGCACAAATGCATGAGAAATACAATCCAGAGGCATTAGAATAAGTCTGAAGTATCAGCAAAATCATTTTCAAATGTTATCACTAAACAGAATGAGAGATATAAAGGCAAAACATTTTCTTTGAACATGTGGACAAAGCTGCACTTAATCTTTTTTAAAGGTACCCATTCCTTTTAACAGGTGGGAATACATCTTAGCCAGCCAAATAACTTAATTTCCCATATACTTTCTCTTGGAAAAGTCCCACACTCTGGTAAGCCTTACACACTAATCTATTTTGGTTAAATAACTCTTTTGTATAATCTACACTTTTTGCAGGCTGTTGTTTATAAATAATAAATGGTGAATATATTATGCTTTGACATTTACTTCTTAGTCTTTAGAAATATACACATCTTTTAGAAATATAGTCTTTTTGTGTCACTTAAAATCTTAGAACTTCTTAGTCTCATCAGGGATGGATGCTTGAGACAGCTCTCCCCAAGCAGCAGTGCCATAACTTTGTTATTCTTACTTATTCAATACATTTATACTCTAATGATTCTGATGAGGTTCCTTAAATCACAGCACACACCGTGTTCAAAAGAATATGTTTCCAAAAGATGCTCGAACAAAAGACTGTGAAATGATACAGTATGTGTTGTTTCAGGCTGATGCAAAGGAAGAGAAGACAGACATAGACTTCATTGTGGGCTCCAAACTGCATGCCACTCTGCTTGTAAAAGAGGCCCAATCAGCATTCCATATTCGACAGTAGCCAGACTCTTATTTTGGTTAGTAGCAAAGCTAAAAGCAAGGGCAGTTTTTAAAAATGAATCCTTGCATTCAGTCCACATAGTAAAAGTAACGGTTTTTTGTTACCTTCCTGTACAACCGCTATACCAACATCACCAGCTAGTGAGATACTACCAGAGCACTGCATGAATGATTTATTACAGAAAATGCTCCTGATTTGAGCTGGGGCTGGATATGAAAGAAATGGATGTAAGAATGATATCAATGGGCATGAATGTTATTAAGCAGGGGCATAAATGTTACTAATCAGATAATGAAGTGAAGCCTTTAGTAACAGCTAAAAACATAAGATGGAGAAAAATGAGAGTAAAATTTCAAGTAAAATGAATATAATTGAAAGCCTAGCTTGATTATGTGAAACACTTTGGAATATCACTCATTAATAACTGAAAAATGTTATTTCTGCCACAGAGGTTAACATAGCTATCTTAGAAGAAAAATTGTATAAATTACCAGATTCTGAACATACAGCAAGAAGAAGAAATATCACAATTATAAGCATTCCTGAAGAGATTGAAGGTGGAAATTCATATTGAAGATCTTCACTTAAATTCTTTCAGAATTCATTAAGGAAAACCTGGAAACAAATTAAGCACATTGCTTACCTGATAAATGTTCTCCATTTTGACATATTTTGGGTAAATAATGTACTCTTCCATATCAGAGAGAAGGCAGAGTTTCTTTTTGGAAATATCTGATCTATACTTTAGAGACTTGTTTATGGTAACTGCTGCAAAGAGGGGTTTGTAAAATACTGTTAAACAACAATGACATACTGCAGTATTTCATGTTATATAGAAAACATTTGTCACTAACCTGCCATAAGGAAATTGTAAGAAATAGCTTTGCTAAACCCTTACAAACTATTAAAGATTATTATCAATGTATGTAACATGCATTTTATATGTCATAAAAGTGTAATAAATCTTATTTGCTTTAATTAACATCCTGTTCATGATTGTTTTGACTGTTTTTAGCTGTTATATTCCTTTTTTGTTTTACATTACTATGTTCTATCATTACTATTATTGGAACTAAATGTTGCAATAAATAACATATTTAAGGACTACTGTACAAATACACATTGGAGTGTTACAAAGGTAAGGCTGATGCCGATAAATTCCTTGATAAAACAGAAATGCAGCAGCTTGATTTACTGTTCCTAGAAGAACTAAACTGTAGTGACAGTGCTGCATAGATGATGGAGGCTGAGTGTGAGAGAGAGCTTGGCTGACATCACCGGGAAGCACAATGGTTGCAGTGCTTACTGGCAGTCCCGATGCACCTGTGGGTATCAGTTTTGTTACTGTTGTAGTAAGAAAAGACAAACGTATATTTGTGTGTTTTATTATTTCTGTGTGACATTATCAGTGTTCTGAGTGGGTCTTCCCTTTGCAATGAAGATATTCTGTACTCATCATGTTCTGAACAAGTAATCAAAGGAATGATGATGTAATTATAATTGAATATATTTTATATTAAGCCTTTATAAATAATAAGCTCCTCATTAGAGATAAATGTATGTGTCAAATTTTTTTTACATATTAACTATTTTGGGACCTTTAGAGTGTATCAAATATGTATGGCATTAGGATATACTGTACCATTTATCTGTGCATTGATTGCTATAAATTGAAACGATTGAAATGATATGTAAATGAATTTACTGTATTTTAAAGTTCTATTTTGTCATTTTAAACAGTTGGCTGAAGTGAACTGGTAGAGTGCATTAAAGCCAATTCTGCCAAGCTTGTTGAAATAAAGTCATCAATTATATGATTCATTTGTAGAGGTGGCATATGGCTTTCCTTTCCTTATAGAATATTTATCCCCACAGTTGGTGCCGAACAAGCTGACATTTGTGCATTTCAGAGAAAATCTTACTTTATGTGGTTCTTGATTTGTGGATTCTCCTTACTGGCTTTTGACTGTGGGCCTAGTGTGATGGTGGTTGAGCTAGATGTATGGATGTTTCATGAACTGTTGGTAAGTGTTTTGTAAGGTTTATTTTGTTTTTTGCAGAGTTCATTGCTGTAGTCCTGTGTAACAGACCTGTGTAATACCATATGTGATCATATATGGCTGTGCTCAGTATGAAGAGTAAAGATAGATTTGGAACATACCGGGTGGATGTGACTATACTAGAGCCTTATTTAGGTACATTCTTCCAGCAGCAGTAAGAAAGAAATCGAATTGAGACATGAAAGAGATAAACAGAGAGAGCATTTAAAGAAGATAATCGTATCATTTAAAAAACAAGGTTGGCAGATTTTTAATGATTCAAATGCAGAGATGCAGCAGTCCATGCCCAGTGTAACGTTGACTTCATTGATGGAAGCTCAAGGCGCTTCTGTATTTTAGTTTTCGATGGAACAGATAAAGCATTGTTCAGCAGCCATTAATAGTATTCAACTACTAGAGTTAGAACCACCTGAGCTATGAAAAAGCTTACAGAAACATATTACTAACATTTATAGAAGGGAAACAGAAGAAAATGCTTCTATTAAAAAAATGATTACATAATTAATCTGACAGGGTTAAGGTGGTTCAGATGTAGAGCAAATTAATTCAATTTTAAGTCATAGCTGGTGGGACATCTTTGGAAGTTAATCACCAACAGGGATATATTGGTTTAATAAAATGTGTCATCCAATTGTTGCTTTCTTACACATAAATATCCTGTTGTGTCTTTGGCAATTATATATGTGATATCAACTTAGACAATGGATGGCTGAGATTGGAAATGTATCAGGAAGAGTAGCAGTAATGGAATTTTTCTGTTCATCAGTAGACGCATAAGCAGATTTGGAGGAACACCAGAATTTTACTTTCTACGCTACTTTTTTATGAAAAGAATAAGCAATTTAATGAATTATTCTGAATAAATAAAAAAAGATGAACTTTAGCAAAAAAGACAAATATGTCGAAAAGTATGAGTGTTCTGGGTATGACTTTTCTGTGTAACAAAGATATTTTGTACCCATCAAGTTCTGAACAAGTGATCAAAGGAACAAAGAGATAATTGAGTATATTTTATTTTTAAAACTTTACAAATTAGCTTCTCTTTAGAGATAAATGTGTGTGTCAGAGACTTTTAACATATTAACTCTTTTGCGACCTTTAGATTGTATCAAATATGTAGGTATGGCAGTAGGACATACCGTTTGTCCATTGACTGGTATAAATTGAAATTATATATAAATGAAATGACTGTATTTTAAACTTCTGTTTTGTCATTTGAATTAGTTGGCTGAAGAAAACTTATAGTGTTCACTAAAGCCAATTCCATCAAGCTTGTCAAAATAAAGTCAATGTAAATTATATGATTAATTTGTAGTGGTGACTTATGGCTTTTTTTTCATACAATATTTATTCCCGCTCAGGTCACATCGTAGATGTGAGAACTGCTTCTGAGGGTTTCTGTAATCCAGAGATTGTGGATTTGTGGTTGACCACTGACTATTACCACAATGCAAAATTGTGCTGCCTGGATTGGATCATAGTGTAATTCCACAACAAAACACTAAACAAACCATTGAGACTCTCCAGGATGCAAAGACGGAAGGTCCAAATAGCTATTAAGTGGAATTTTACAAAATGCACTCTGCTACATTAACTCTGTTAAAGCTAAGTATTTTTAAAAATGTTAAAGAGAGTAATATTTTACCAAAGGCACTACAGTGTTTTACAATCATTTACAGTTACTGCAGTCTTTCCAAAGAAGAACAGATGCCATTTTGAATGGATACTGAACAAAAAATATCCTAGTGAAAGGTTTAGCTAACAAAATAGAGAAAGTCTTCACTTCTATAAAATCATATGGTTAACCTGGATTTGAGATCTGGTGACTGTGGAGGCTATTTGCGTAAACTGAACTCATTTACAAGAAACCAGAGATGATTTGAGCTTTATGACATGGTGTGTTATCCTCCCCAAAGTGAGCCAAGAAAATATCCCCCACACCATTACACTTCCACCACCAGCCTGAAACATTAATACAAGTCAGGATAGATCCATGTTTTCTTGTTGTTTTTATTTGCCAAATTCTGACCCTACCATCCAAATATTGCAGCAAAAATCAATACTCATCAGACCAGGCAACATTTTTCCAATCTTCTGTTGTCCAATTTTGGTGAGCCTGTGCGAATTGTAACCTTAATTGCCTGTTCTTAGTGGACAGGAGTGGTATCGGTGTCGTTTCCTGCTGTTGCAGGCCATCTTCTTTAAGGTTCAACATCTGAGTTACTGTTGCCATTCTATCAGCTCAAACCAGTCTGGCCATTTTACTCTGATCTCTGGTATCAGCAAGGCATTTTTGCCCAGACACCTGCCACTCATTGGATATTTTCCCTTTTTCGGACCATTTTCTTTAAAACCTAGAGATGGTTGTGCATGAAAATCCCAGTAGATTAGCAGTTTTTGAAGTAATCAGACCAGCCTGTTTGGCACCAACAACCATGCCAAGTGCAAGACACTTAAATCACATTTTCTTCCCAGTTCTGATGGTTGGTTTGAACTTCAGCAGGTCATCTTGACAATGTTTGCGTGCCTAAATGCATTGAGTTGCTGCCATGTGATTGGCTAATTAAATATCAACATTAGGAAGCAGTTGAACAGGTGTACCTGATAAAGTGTCCGGTGAGTGTATGCCTCTAGCACTGTCCGTACTTTCATAGCTCCTTTTATCTCTGGACACAGAAACAACTTATAATTGAGTTGACAAAATATCTCTTTACTATAGTACACATATTTTGAGTGTGGACCTAATATACAGTATACACTTGGACCAAAGTATGTTATACTAGCCCAGATGACTCTGCTCATATAAACAATATAAATTCTGTTCACACTAGAAGAGAAAAAAAGCAGAATGTATATTTTAACCAGTGGTTTTTGTAATCACTAAAGAACTCCTGACTATCTGCCTCTAGAAACAGAGCTAAAAGGGACCTAAAGAGAAGAACTTGAACAAAACATATCTTTATTTGCTGTTAACATGGTGGCTCAATAACACACATACATACTCATCATTGCCACTCGTATTGAATCATTTGGATTTGTGTTCAGAATTCTGTTCAAAAAAACATACTCTTCCCTGAGAAATGTCTTATAGGTTGTTCTAAAGTAAAACATTTTTGCTGGTTGTCTCCAAATTTAATTTCTGTAATATGATGGAAGCATCAAAAAACTTCCAGAAAGTATTTCCTTGAAACATATTTCCTGATTGTAGACTCTTGTTGCTGACTTGGTGAAATGCTAGTAGGGTATACTACTAAGCCATCCCCACAATTGCTTCTTGAACTGTCACCTACACATAAAGTCTTAAACCCTCAGGGCCGCAGAATCCTCCCTTTATATCCTGATTTATACTTTAAAGGCAAGACAACTATGGCAACTTTCTGGTTTCCTGACAAGAGATGCTGTCTTAATGTTCTTTGTCTTGTCTCAAGCTCCCTTGTTCCCTGGTGGAATAATCCCATATTTCTGCTGGTCTGTTTCTATCACTGGTATGCTTTACTTACTGCTGTTGCACTGACTGTTCTTTGCAAATTCCCATTAGATAAAACGTTTTCTCCATTTCATTCCAGCAGGTCTTTCCCTTGTCCTGTGCTTAGAATTTATTTTCAAAAGCAATGGGGTAACCCTTTAAGATAATTTACATTTATAAAATATTTAAATTTCCACCGTGGGAATATGTTATGTATTAAAAGCATTTACATATAAATACCAAGATTACAATCCTGGCAAAAATACCTTGGGCTCCCTGGATGCAAAAAGAGAACGTATTTTGTTTAACAATTTGGCCATCAAGGTAAATTTCTGTTAAGAATGAGAATATTATCAACACTGGCTAAATAATAGTGAGAAGAAAAAAAAACTATATGCAATTTTTGAGCTTATTTGTTTCTGTTTTAAAATGTTACTATGCATATGAAATCATATACAGTACATGTAGAATTGCTTTTTATTGTTCTTGGTTGTTCTTTCCACCTTGAAGGAGAAAGGCTTATTGATGCAGTAATAACATTGCTAGTTACAGGAGTTGTGTATGATCTTAGAATAAAACCTTTAAAAAATGCTTAGAACTTTATTGCCATCTAGAGTATGCAGTGCTATACACTTTTGTCTTACTTGTGCCTTTCATGCAATGATTTTAAATGAGTGCTCTATGAATTATTTGAGAAGAAAAATAGGAATGCCGGGTTTGATATAAAATATATCATTCAGTTTTTCTGGACCCACATTTTCCATTACAGGGAAGATAACACTTGTTTGAGTGAATTGGAGTGATGCCTTGAATGTGCAGATGCCGGTGAGCTTCACCTAATATAACTAAAACCAAATGCAAAAACAAAAGGTCATTGCATTCATTTTGAATCATAAATATCATGACTAACTGAACATAGTGAGGGAGCATAATATAAGTCATTATTAATTTTCCTGTTGTGATGGATTCTATTGTCTAAGGTTAGAGGGCAGGGAAAAAGACTGCAGAAAATAATAATAAATACAAACAGGTAGAGAATACCTAGCAGTGAATGTCAGTATGAAATTACTAGGACTGCTGTCCATTTGAGTGCCACCATAGAAGTACAATTTCCAGAGCAAGAAAGATAAACTGGCACCCTGGTGGATCCAGAATGAGTTCCTCTAGTGATGCAAAAGTGCTTAACCCTCTCACAATTGAAAATGTCATTTGAGGCTGGCAGGATTTAGTCAACTGACAGAATGGATATTGCACTTCCTTAGTTGCTTGCCTAGAAAACTGACTTAATCTTACTTCTTCATTGATGAAGCTTGAAGGATGCCACTGCAATCCTCCAGGTCACTAGATGGCAGCACACAGTGTCAGTTTTCAATACAGGGAATATTAATTTAATTCTATTTGTTTTTAGTCATGGTAGTAGGTTGATTTTTTTTTTAATTCTTTTTTAATATTCTAATTATGCAAAGCTTACAGGGGGAGTGGTGGCTCTGAGGCTAGGGACCTGTGCCAGCAATTGGAAGGTTGCCAATTCAAATCCTGTAAATGCCAAAAGTGATTCCCCTCCGATAGGCCATTGAACAAGGCCCTAAACCTGCAGTTACTTCATCCTGGGTATGACGTTAACCTGTATCCAGCCCTGTTAGCAGGTCCATCAACTTGCAGGGAAAATTGGGGGTTGGTGGTAGGATTGGCACTCCAGCCACTGTAAAAAAAAATAAAAACCCACACTGTTCCGCTCCATTCGAACAAGTGTGTTGCTGAAGTGTCACCCATTGCACGGCTGCACTTGGATCCTAATTTGGGATCCTGAGGTGGTTTGTCATGTGGAGGATGTGGTAACATGCTGTATCAGTGCATGCTCCCAACCTCTCTCTCTTTCTCAAAGCTTACAACTAACAAATGCAAGAAAATGTATGAATACACTAATACACTAGGTACATGATCATTTCTGAGTTGTATGACACCCTTCAAAGCATCCAATTGCATGCATTGATAAGTCACACTGTTTCACAGTATGTGTTGCATTGGCAATACTATTTTTCTTGCCTGTTGCTTCGAACTACACAACTTGACTTGTATTTCTTGTTTTCATAGGTGGAAAATGACATTCAATTAGCCTGCTTGTCAAGTTAAAGTAACTGATATTTGGTGAAATGTTGTAAGAAGAGCAGTATACACAAGACTCACAGGCGTTGCTGTGGTCTAGTGGATAAAACCAAATAAACCACTCTAGGCAACTTTCATGAAAATTTACAGCAACTTCAGCCTTATACTCCTTCAGTTGTCTTGAAATCATTAACAGATCCTGGGAGCCCTATAAGAGAGCTACTTGTGGCTCCAGGTTGAATGAACTCCATGGCTACAGCTTATAGGCATACCACAGTGTCTATGCTACCATTAACCTTGGATTTTCAGAAGAATATAAGTTTGACAAATGAGAGGAGTCCATCAAGCTCAGTTGACTAGGTAATAGCTAAGATGTCCCAATATCTCACCTAGATACTTTTCTAATGTAAGGTTTCTGCTTCAACTGTCACCTTATCGTGGTGGAGGGGTTTGCGTGTCCCAATGATCCTAGGAGCTCTGTTGTCCGGGGCTTTATGCCCCTGGTAGGGCCACCCAAGGCAAACTGGTCCTAGGTGAGGGATGAGACAAAGAGCGGTTAAACAAACCTCCTATGAAGAAAAACAATTTTGGACGGCGTTTTCCCTTGCCCGGACGCGGGTCACCGGGGCCCCACTCTGGAGCCAGGCCTGGAGGTGGGGCTCGATGGCGAATGCCTGGTGGCCGGGCCTGCACCCATGGGGCTCGGCCGGGCACAGCCCGAAGAGGCAACGTGGGTCCCCCTTCCCATGGGCTCACCACCTATGGGAGGGGCCAAGGAGGTCGGGTGCAGTGTGAGTTGGGTGGTGGCCGAAGGCGGGGACCTTGGCGGTCCGATCCTTGGCTACAGAAACTGGCTCTTGGGACGTGGAATGTCACCTCTCTGAAGGGGAAGGAGCCTGAGCTAGTGCGCGAAGTTGAGCGGTTCCGGCTAGATATAGTCAGACTCACCTCGACGCACAGCTTGGACTCTGGAACCAATCTCCTTGAGAGGGGCTGGACTCTCTACCACTATGGAGTTGCCCCCGGTGAGAGGCGCCGAGCAGGTGTGGGTATACTTATTGCCCCCCAACTTGGAGCCTGTACATTGGGGTTTACCCCGGTGGACGAGAGGGTAGCCTCCCTTCGCCTTCGGGTGGGGGGACGGGTCCTAACTGTTGTTTGTGCGTATGCACCGAACAGCAGTTCGGAGTACCCACCCTTTTTGGAGTCCCTGGAGGGGGTGCTAGAGGGCATACCTTCTGGGGACTCCCTCGTTCTGCTGGGAGACTTCAATGCTTACGTGGACAATGACAGTGAGACCTGGAAGGGCGTGATTGGGAGGAATGGCCCCCCTGATCTGAACCCGAGCGGTGTTTTGTTATTGGACTTCTGTGCTCGTCACGGATTGTCCATAACGAACACCATGTTCAAGCATAGGGGTGTTCATATGTGCACTTGGCACCAGGACACCCTAGGCCTCAGTTCGATGATCGACTTTGTGGTCGTGTCGTCGGACTTGCGGCCACATGTCTTGGACGCTCGGGTGAAGAGAGGGGCGGAGCTGTCAACTGATCACCACCTGGTGGTGAGTTGGCTTCGATGGTGGGGGAGGATGCCGGTCAGGCGTGGTAGGCCCAAACGTGTTGTGAGGGTCTGCTGGGAACGTCTGGCAGAGCCCCCTGTCAGAAGTAGCTTCAACTCCCACCTCCGGCAGAACTTCGACCACATCCCGAGGGAGGTGGGGGACATTGAGTCCGAATGGGCCATGTTCCGTGCCTCTATTGTTGAGGCAGCTGACCGGAGCTGTGGCCGTAAGGTGGTCGGTGCCTGTCGTGGCGGCAATCCCCGAACCCGCTGGTGGACACCGGCGGTGAAGGATGCCGTCAAGCTGAAGAAGGAGTCCTACAGGACCCTTTTGTCCTGTGGGACCCCGGAGGCAGCTGATAGGTACCGGCAGGCCAAGCGGAATGCGGCTTTGGTGGTTGCTGAGGCAAAAACTCGGGCATGGGAGGAGTTTGGGGAGGCCATGGAGAATGACTTTCGGACGGCTTCGAGGAGATTCTGGTCCACCATCCGGCGTCTCAGGAAGGGGAAGCAGTGCAGTGTCAACACTGTATATGGTGGGGATGGTGCGCTGCTGACCTCGACTCGGGACGTTGTGGGTCGGTGGGGGGAATACTTCGAAGACCTCCTCAATCCCATTAACATGCCTTCCAATGAGGAAGCAGAGCCTGGGGACTCAGAGGTGGGCTCCCCCATCTCTGGGACTGAGGTCACCGAGGTGGTCAAAAAACTCCTTGGTGGCAGGGCCCCGGGGGTGGATGAGATACGCCCGGAGTTCCTCAAGGCTCTGGATGTTGTAGGACTGTCTTGGCTGACACGCCTCTGCAACATCGCATGGACATCAGGGACAGTGCCTCTGGATTGGCAGACCGGGGTGGTGGTCCCCCTCTTTAAGAAAGGGGATCGGAGGGTGTGTTCCAACTACAGAGGGATCACACTCCTCAGCCTCCCTGGAAAAGTCTATTCAGGGGTCCTGGAGAGGAGGGTCCATCGGATAGTCGAGCCTCGGATTCAGGAGGAACAGTGTGGTTTTCGTCCTGGTCGCGGAACAGTGGACCTGCTCTATACCCTTAGCAGGGTCCTGGAGGGTGCATGGGAGTTTGCCCAACCAGTCTACATGTGTTTTGTGGACTTAGAAAAGGCATTCGACCGTGTCCCTCGGGGAGTCCTGTGGGGGGTACTCCGAGAGTATGGGGTACCGGCCCCCCTGATAAGGGCTGTTCAGTCCCTGTACGATCGGTGCCAGAGCTTGGTCCGCATTGCCGGCAGTAAGTCGAACCCGTTTCCAGTGAGAGTTGGACTCCGCCAGGGCTGCCCTTTGTCACCGATTCTGTTCATAACTTTTATGGACAGAATTTCTAGGCGCAGCCAGGGTGTTGAGGGGGTCCGGTTTGGTGGGCTCAGGATTGGGTCACTGCTTTTTGCAGATGATGTTGTCCTGTTTGCTTCATCAGGCCGTGATCTTCAGCTCTCTCTGGATCGGTTCGCAGCCGAGTGTGAAGCGGCTGGGATGAGAATCAGCACCTCCAAATCAGAGACCATGGTCCTCAGCCGGAAAAGGGTGGAGTGCCCTCTCAGGGTTGGTAGCGAGATCCTGCCCCAAGTGGAGGAGTTCAAGTATCTCGGGGTCTTGTTCACGAGTGAGGGAAGAATGGAGCGTGAGATCGACAGGCGGATCGGTGCGGCATCCGCAGTAATGCGGGCGTTGCATCGGTCTGTAGTGGTGAAAAAGGGGCTGAGCCGCAAGGCGAAGCTCTCAATTTACCAGTCGATCTATGTTCCTACCCTCACCTATGGTCATGAGCTATGGGTAGTGACCGAAAGAATGAGATTGCGAATACAAGCGGCTGAAATGAGTTTCCTCCGCAGGGTGTCTGGGCTTTCCCTTAAAGATAGGGTGAGAAGCTCAGTCATCCGGGAGGGGCTCAGAGTAGAGCCGCTGCTCCTCCGCATCGAGAGAAGTCAGATGAGGTGGCTCGGGCATCTGATCAGGATGCCTCCTGGACGCCTCCCTGGTGAGGTGTTCCGGGCACGTCCAACCGGGAGGAGGCCCCGGGGAAGACCCAGGACACGCTGGAGGGACTATGTCTCTCGACTGGCCTGGGAACGCCTTGGGATTCTCCCGGAAGAACTAGAAGAAGTGGCCGGGGAGAGGGAAGTCTGGGCATCTCTGCTCAAGCTGCTGCCCCCGCGACCCGACCTCGGATAAGCGGGAGACAATGGATGGATGGATGGATGGATGGATGGATGGATGGATGGTTTCTGCTTCAACAACTTGACTTGGTAGACCATTCTAGATTTCTACAAGTCTTTGTGTGAACAGGTGCTTTCAGGCTTCAGTTTTAAATATTCTTCCCCTTAATTTCCATTCAAGTGCAAGTTTTTCTATTTAGTTCAAAGCACTATGACAGGTCAACTCCATCAATGCCTCATTGCTCAATTCTGATATTTTGCTTATCTTGATGGTTCACATTCATAATGACCTGTATCCTAATTGCTCTGTGAACGCATCTGGCCTCTGAAATGGCATGCATGCTTACACTGATACATTTGTGCATGAGTCATCAGCGTCACCAACAACAAAAATCTTCATATCTGTCAGGTGACTTGAGGTATTAAAACTGACAAAATGAATGTGCTAGTAGCTATTGTATGCATCACATTTTGCTCTGGAGAACAACAAAAAATTTGTCAACTCTGCATGGTTAGGTCAAGAACTCAAAAAAAAAAGCCAGATGGCTAGCTTTTGCTGTTTTCATAGCTATTGCTGGCACTGCTGCACTAAGAACTGTGTGGGTACAAGAAAGGGGTGCTGAGACTGTTGTCACAGTTGTTGCTCTCCTCCATTGTTATTTTGCAGCGTTGCCGAATCACATGAATTCTGATCTGACCGTTCTCATTCATGCTAATTTGCCGCAAATTGGATACCTATCTGATCTAGGACCACATACTGAAAGTGACTCAAATCTGATTTGAAAAGATCAGATTTCTGTTTCCACACAACCCTGAAAGCATCATATTAAGGCAAAAGAAATGTATTTGAGTCACTATAGCCTAGTGATGTGTATGTAGCCTTTGAGGTTTTTGGAGACCCTAGATCCCTATGCAGCTTCCTCTTCTCAAGACTAAAGAGGTTTAATTCCATGAGCCTATCTGAGTAGGACACGTCATTTAGTGCTGGGAAAAGTTGTGGAAGCAGACAGATAAATAAGATGGTTGTTTACGGCACATGGGAAATGACCAAACACATGAGGCATCCCACTGGAGAGATAAAGCGATTGTGTGTTAGTGAGGTGAGAAAAGGCAGCACGGGTTTCATTTTTGGCCTGTTTTATTAATGCATTGCCTTGCACTTAATTTATTCCTCAAATATATAAGGTTTATTTATTTAACACACCTGTGAGGATATTGTTGACTCTGGTATTGAGATATGGAAATATGCTAGGAGTGTTTTTCTTGTTACACTGGTGAGGACAGAAGGAGTCACTGTTAAGTGTTACATAAGTTACATTTAGTCAATGGTTATGCTAAAGATCACACTTTCACAATCAACAAAATATGAATTGTTCGGTAAATGCCCACTGAATGAGTCATTTTTTTCATTGACAGAGATACTTACACATCAAACATAATTGTGTTTGGTAAGCAAAACAGAGATTATTTACAAAAAAAACCTCACACAAGTATCTTATTTTAAAGCATATCTTAGTGTTGGGGAGAATGCATGTCAAAGCAGGTATTCACAAAGGTCAAGGCATCTCAACCTGAGGGGAAAAACCAGAATCTTGATCAAAGGACTTGCTAAGGTTAGAGCATGAAAATTTATTTAAGCAAGGGTGCTGCATGAGGAAAATCAGGCAGACAGAAAACACATAGATGGTGACTAAAGCTTAAGGAACTGGGCAGATGCATAAACTTAACAAGATGTGGCAGCTGCCCAAAAGTTGTGGACCTGGCAGATGGTGCAGTCACAGAACGTAACAGCTGCTGGTGGGCTGAGCACTAGCAGAATGGCACAAACAATAAAAACGATAAAGCCTGACAAACCAAACAGATGAGTCCATGGAATATTACTTAAAAGAGCAAGACATGGACCACTCAAAAAAATGAATGGCACCAGAGGTAGTAGATAGTTTCTGCTAAGGGTAATGGGATGAGGAGACAAAGTAGTTACCAGTAAGGAAGTGATAAATAACTCAATCCTAGCATGTACTTCCTTGACACATAATCAAGAAAAGTGAAATAAAAAAGTGTTCGTATTAATTTTTTGCAGTTGCAGCAGCAAAACACCAAGTGAAGTGCTGTGCTTTCTCCCAAAATTAACAATCTGGCGTTTGTGACATCATACAAAGGTGAGATTGTGCATGTGTGCGGTAACAGCACCATGTCGCCACAGTGCATACAGTACCTATAGCTGCTATAGTATAGCATGTTCTCATGATTTCATTAATGCATTGAACTATTAATGCTAAATTACAAACAAAACAACAAATTCTATGCAGGTAATGCATCAGAATGAGACATCACTGCTGTAACTGTGGATAGTGTTACTGTAGATTCAGCTACTTGACCATTTTTTGAACTCTTGTATACTCTATGCTGAACTGGGTTAAAGTGACATTTATGCCCTCAATGAAAAATAGTACAAATCAAATTTCAAATTTATTTTCAGAATTACCAAATTCTGTCTTTAGTACATGTTAAGGGTTTTGGTCCATTTTGAGCATTTTTTTCAATGCCTTAATTCATTCATTTAGATTGAAGTTAATGCAGACAATTTAACTGTTTGGTGGTTGAATAAAGCTTTCACAAACTCAACACAGGGTACTTATTATTAATACTCTTCTACAGGCTACATCTAGGTTCCATTAGATTTCTTTTCTACCACCTAGTGAACCATTTGAATTTCTGTGTAGTAATTTAATTTTGGATTTAAAAAGTGAAGTATAGGAAAAAATAACCTCACTCAGTGTGAAACACCCTGTGTAGTCAAAAAGAGGGCACCACACTACACACTGGGCATCTTGTAGTTTGTGACCAATCAAATTCAGAAATGAGAGATGTTACACAGAAACACAAAAAGATTTTATTTCAAACCAAAAATTGGGTTTTTATTTACAGGCTCATGTCAAATAGTGTCAGGCAGGCTTTTTACACAGTTCTCACAGTAACTGACACACAAGACGCAAAGAAAGAATGTCCCAAAAAACAGTGAAACTGTACGATATTTGCAGTGAGTATGGCAAGTCCCCAAATGAAAAAGAAAAAGAAAGCAGTAAATGTATATACACAATAATTGGCAGTCTCAATTGTAACACAGACAGGAAGATGCTACACAGAAACACAGTCCGTTAAACAGTAAGATCCACCAAAAATATACTGCCTAAAGAATTAAAGGAACACTTTTTCATCAGAGTATAGCATCAAGTCAATGAAATTTCTGGGATACTGATCTGGTCGGTTAAGTAGCAGAGGGGGTTGTTAATCAGTTTCAGCTGCTTTGGTGTTAATGAAATTAACAAGAGGTGCACTAGAGGGGCAACAATGAGACGACCCCCAAAACAGGAATGGTTTAACAGGTGGAGACCACTGATATTTTTTGCCTTCTCATCTTTTCTGACTGTTTTTTCACTAGTTTGGCATTTGGCCTGGTCAGTGTCACTACTGGTAGCATGAGGCGATACCTGGACCCTACAGATGTTGCACAGGTAGTCCAACTTCTCCAAGATGGCACATCAATACATGCCATTGGCAGAAGATTTGCTGTGTCTCCCAACACAGTCTCAAAGCCATGGAGGAGATTCCAGGAGAAAGGCAGTTACTCTAGGAGAGATGGACAGGGCCGTAGAAGGTCCTTAATCCATGAGCAGGACTGGTATCTGCTCTTTTGGGCAAGGAGGAACAGGATGAGCACTGCCAGAGCCCTACAAAATGACCTCCAGCAGGCCAGTGGTTTGAATGTCTCTGACCAAGCAATCAGAAACAGACTTCAAGAGAGTGGCCTGAGGGCCCAACGTCCTCTAGTGGGCCCTGTGCTCACTGTCCATTTGCCATACAATACCAGAATTGGCAGGTCCACCATTGGCGCCCTGTGCTTTTCACAGATGAGAGCAGGTTCACCCTGAGCATATGTGACAGACGTGAAAAGGTGTGGAGAACGTTATGCTGCCTATAACATCGTTCAGCATGACTTGTTTGGTGGTGGATCAATGATGGTCTGGGGAAGCATATCCATGGAGGGACACAAAGACCTCTACAGGCTAGACCAGGGGTGGGCAAATTCATTCCTGGAGGGCCGCAGTGGCTGCAGGTTTTTGTTCCAACCCAATTGCTTAATAAGAAGCACTTATTGCTCTAGAAACACTTCTGCTTCATTTTAGTTATCTCCCTCGTTAAGATTATGAACCCTTATTGCTTATTTAAGTCTTAAACAGCTGCATTCTTGGTTTTTAATTGCTCCTTATTAGCAATAAGATGCAAATGACAAAAGAAACCAGCAGTTATCCATTTTGCTTGTTACCCTTTACACCTATATGTATTTATCGTGCATTATTTGGTTTAATTAAATACTTGGAAGGAAAGAGAAGAGAAAAAAGTGAAGGATTGAGAATTACCCATCCGTTTTACACTTCAAAGTATTTGGATGATATCCTTAGAATGGAAAAACTAGGATATGAGAATGACTTGACATAGCAGAGTTAAAGCACTAACAAGCCATGAAATGTAATTATTGGCAAGGATTGTTTTCTAATTAAGCAACTGGGTTGGAACAAAAACCCGCAGCCACTGCGGCCCTCCAGGAATGAATTTGCCCACCCCTGGGCTAGACAACGGCACCTTGACTGCCATTAGGTATTGGGATGAAATCTTTGAACCCATTGTCAGACCCAATGCTGGTGCAGTGGGACCTGGGTTTATCCAGGCACACGACAATGCCCGGCCTCATGTGGCGAGAGTATGCAGGCAGTTCCTGGACGATAAAAGAACTGATACCATTGACTGGCTCCCACGCTCATCTGACCTAAATCCAATAGAACACCTCTGGGACATTATGTTTTAGTCCACCGATGCCGCCAGGTTGTACCTCAGACTATCCAGGAGCTCAGTGATGCCCTGGTCCAGATCTGGGAGGAGATCCCCCAGGACTCCATCTGCCGTCTCATTAGGAGCATACCCAGACGTTGTCAGTCATGCATACAAGTACATGGGGGACATACAAACTACTGAGTACGATTTTGAGTTGCTGCAATGAAATTTCGGCAAAATGGACTAGACTGCCGCATCATTTTTTCACTTTGATTTTTCAGTGTGTCTTTGAATTCAGCCCTCTATAGGTTGATAATTTTCATTTCCATCAAACGATGTGGCATCCTTTTGTTCCTAACACATTACCCAGTCCATATCAGTATAGATATCCAGCAGTATTTTTTTCCCATTGAGATCTGATATGTTCCTTTAATTTTTTGAACAGTTTTTTTACAAAGAGAAAAAAATCAGTGTATATACAAAATGACAACAAATGCACTGAATTCATAAATACCTCCAGCAAAACTATACTATTACTAGGAGATATTTATATATATATATATAAAAAGAAAATATATACAACAATAAGGCACAAGCTGTAATGCTTGATGTAATATAAAGGCTGAGCTACACCACAATACTCACCACCACGACTCACTGCCTCTTTGCCTACCAATCCTGGAGCTCTATGCGACCCTCTAACTAATCACATGTGTCATGGGCATGTTCACATGTCAGGTCGCATCCACCTCTCCAAGACAAGTACTCTCAGGGGTCTGGATGCACACACATGCAGAGGGATTGGGTTCAAGCACTTTCTGATTCTGTATCAAAGGTAAATCAATACCTCACTTTTTAAACCTATGATTAAGATAATCTGTGGGATCCTTTTTGCTTTCTGCTCCAAACTAAACTAAATGCTTTGCAACACTTTTCTTACTTTAGCAGTGGCAGGCGAGGAGTTGCTATTGAGGAACTGTGCTATATGTGAAACAATGCAGGCCTCCATGGTGACCCTGCAACTGGACTGCCAGCATCCCACTGCGCTGCACCACCAAAGCAGTGCTAAAATGCTAGCAAAAGTGTTGTCTTGCCTTCTTGTTTGCTGAACGAGAATGGTAAGTGCTATTCTGTAGTTTCCTGTGCTCCTTTCCTTCGCAATATACAGTAGATAGTTAAAAAGTAATTTTTTCTTTCTTTGGTCTGGCATATCATCACACTCAGACATGGGGAGGATGTGCAAAATCCACACAGTGACTGGACATGGACCCATGAGGGAGCAGCTCAAACCATAGCACTACTGTGCCGTCCATAAAATTAGAAGAGATCCAGTGTAGGAAAAAAAAACAACTCTTATTGCAAGTTAATAAACCTGTATTATCCCAGGAGATGCCCCTGCCTGCATCTTGTGACAAGTCAAGAAATGGTAAACGGCCTATTTTATAGTGTTCAACTATATCTGTCAAATAAGGTATATTTGTGAAATATTAAAGTATTTGTGTTATACAGAATCAACGACTCTGTGTATCATTTGTCATCTGTTTTTAAGTTCTGAAAACTATTGTGTGCAGGTTATAATACCAATACACATTATATGCTTTCTTGTTTGTCATCTTTCTAGTCTTTTTTCTCTTTACTGCAGAAGTATAATATAGAGTTCAAAAAGGTGTTCTTTGAATTATTCACAATAAACCATTCAAGACCAATTTTTAGCTGCTATAAAATATAAACCTTACTTTTTGTAAACATTATTTTTCAGTACTAAATTGGTGCTATAAAATGTGTTACCCGTCACAACAGACTTTAACCATTTTTTTTAGCAGATTTTCTGATATGTAATTCTACATATATATTGGAGGCATTTTAAAATTCTAAAACATTAGGCTTTCAAACATGTTGAGTGCTGGGCATGTGTGATGCTGAAGGGACTCTGATTACTGACAGGTTGATATTGCTCACAGACAGTAAATGAAATGCAGTGATCTTTACATGGTTATTTAGAGAACAATGGTTTCTACATTTCTAGAATACAAATCAACCAGGCAGTGGCAATACCAGTTGGAAGAAAGAATGAAAAAAATCAGAACATTTTGTAGTAATTTACAAAACCTTTAAACCCTTTATTTGGAAAAAAGAAAATTCTCCGTTTAATAGTATTGGTTATTTTCTTACATTATACAATTATGCTTAAAGCTCTATATTATAAACTTTTTAAAATGTGTTTTCATTTTATGCCTTAATTTAATTTACACAATTCATGCCCATTGCACGCCTAGGACTTGTGTCAAAGCTAACTACTGATAAATCTGTTTATGTTGCCTTTTTAATAATTGTGGTAAATGTGGTGATCAGCTAATACTATGTCGCTCCTAATCATTCTCTCTTTTCTGCATCCACTAGTGGTGCTTGATGCTTCTGCCAATTTGACCAATTTATCACTGCATGAAGAGCTGCTTTTAGATCCTGCCCTCTGGGAGGAACGACACAACTCTGAAATTCAGAGAAAAACATGCAGATGCAGCTGCATCTCCATCAAACTGTTCAATAAGATGAAGGTGACAGAGCAATGTAAGCATACTTCTTCAGTTGATGCACCCAGGTCAACTCCCATAGAGTATTTTTATGTGCTGCTTTTATATTGCAGAATGCCTTCCATTTGCTTATGTCTCACATTTTGTGATGCAATGTGTGTTAGTTTTTAATGTGTGTATTAACAGATTTACTGTATGTATGATTTTAGATTCTCTATGCTTTTTGGATTTAGGATTGAAATAGAAATAATGTCTACTTATAGATGATAATTTGTGTATCTATCCCCTTTAAATAACAATCTCTATTGAAAAAAAAACACCTGACACATTTCCTGTCACATGTAGACATTCTGTTGAGTTACCAAATGTATTCTGGTAGCACAATCCTCACTTTGCCAGTGATGATGAAACTCTTGGTGATCACAGTCATACAGATGCAATGGAAACAGAAAAGAAATCCTAATCTCCAAATTGCAAGAAGTGAATGAACCCTCATCTACAGGATTTAAGAAACAGCAAAGAATGGTTGCTAGGCAATTGTCAGTGGGGGGCAGTTTTCTGTGGAAAAAACAGAGTAATGTGCGTGATGGTGTGTTTTGCTGTGTCTTTTTGTAAAAAACATGCAGTATGTCACATTTTAAAAAATGCACTGCACTTCTCCGTGGTGATATGATTTAGGTGCATAAACTGAACTGATCTGACAGGTATGCTGCAGTTTACACGCGTTTTACAGCTGTGGAAAACAACAACAACAATATTTATTTATTTATAAAGCACGTTTTCATACAAATGATGTAGCTCAAAGTGCTTTACAGGATGAAGAAAGAGAAAATATAAAAATAAAATTAGGCAATACTAAGTAATAAAGAATAAAGTAAGGTCCGATGACCAGGAGGACAGAAAAAAAAAAAAACTCCAGAGGGCTGAAGAAAAAAAAACAAAATCTGCAGGGGTTCCACGGCCACGAGACCGCCCGGCCCCCACTGGGCATTCTACCTAAATGATCTAAATCAGTCCTCATGGTTTTCAGGCTTCATGTGGAAGAATTAGATGGTCATGTGGACCTCTGGCCTTCAATTCATCAATGTAAAGACTGCACGGTGCCTTGATCAGATGGTGGTGGCACAGATCGCTACCACAGAAAACCGGTAAAAGAACAGCAGAGAAAGTAGGGGTTAGTACGGATTGCGAAGCCATGATAAAAACAATAATTAAATGTATATACAGAATATAAGAGTTACACTAAAACAAAGCTATGAGAAAGCTTTCCACCATTCCATTTAAAAAATCACACAAAAAATGTTTTTTTATTTAATCATTTATAAAATATTCTTGTGTTACATTTTTCATGCTCACTTATGCATTAAATGAGTGAGTTTCTTGTGAGTTTAAAATGAACATTCAATTTGATTTGAAATTATTTTATTTTGCATGATACTGCAGTGAATTAATAAAATATGTCCAGTTATGTGTTTACTGTTCTGAGCAGCGGGCGGTATGGTGGCGCAGCGGGTAGCGCTTCTGCCTCGCAGTTGGGAGACCTGGGGACCTGGGTTCGCTTCCTAGGTCCTCCCTGTGTGGAGTTTGCATGTTCTCCCCATGTCTGCGTGGAGTTTCCTCCGGGCGCTCCGGTTTCCTCCCACAGTCCAAAGACATGCAGGTTAGGTGGATTGGCGATTCTAAATTGGCCTTAGTGTGTGCTTGGTGTGTGGGTGTGTTTGTGTGTGTCCTGCGGTGGGTTGGCACCCTGCCCGGGATTGGTTCCTGCCTTGTGCCCTGTGTTGGCTGGGATTGGCTCCAGCAGACCCCCGTGACCCTGTGTTCGGATTCAGCGGGGTTGGATAATGGATGGATGGATGTTCTGAGCAGCACATGCACTAATGGATCTTATGGATTCAGAAACTTTAGGTTTGAATCCCATGACCAGCCTCTGTCTGCACTGAGTTTGCATGCTTTCCCACTGTTTGAAATGGTTTGTGTCAAGCTACCTTAACTCCCGTGTCCTAAAAACAAGTTCTTAGATTGTCTGGCACTTTCAGTTGTCTCTGTTTGAGGAAGGGTATGGGAGGGCCCTAAAATAGACTGGACACCTGCCCAGGGTTGGTTCCTTCCTTGCACCCAATGCTGCCGAAATAGACTCCAACCCTGAATTAGATTAAGTGGTGTGAACAAAAAAACACAAGAATAAGAATATGACTGGGTTGGGGGTTCACGTAGAATATTTTGTTAAGAGGTCAAGATGTTAAACTGGAGTTTATCTTAAAACTGTTCTGGACGACAACTGACACCATCTTTTTTGTAGTGGTTGATTTTATTCTCGGGATGCTGGAAGAAGTGAGCAGTACATGCAGCCCTTGGCAGGCTTACTGTTCTTCATTCAGGTTATCGACTTCCTGGCTGGGGGTGAAAATAACAAACATGAGTCACTGTGCATCTGCTTAAACCCATGTCCTCTCTGGGTCGGTCCCTGTACATTCTGCAGTTAACTTGCTTGCAGGACAGTGGGTTTTAAAGATGCCATATTTTCAGGATTATGTTATATCTGAACATTTTTTTTACACACTCTGAAGAAATGGCCAGAGACCACAGGAGAGAAATACAAATCAGAGATTTCTTTTTATTTTTGAAGTACATTAAAATTTAATTAGAATTACAATGGAGGCAAAATTTGGTAGGTAGCCATATCTTCAGAACTTTGTGAAACACCAAAACACCCTGAGCACTTATGTGCTGTTTTATTAATAATGCTTTAACTGATCTAAAGCCTTTACACTCTGCTCTTTGTGAACAATCCTTACAGCGTTCTTGGTTGACAAGTATTTTATAAAGCTTTTTCGTTCTCATCATCCAATTTGACAACTATCCTGTTCTCCACTGAATTCAGGTAGTGACATACTCATTATAAGTCTGTGACACCTCATTTTCTAATCCTATTATCCTCATATTAAGTTCTCCAAACCCACTCAATGGACATTACTTAGTTGTACTATAAGTTTAATTGATTTTTTAATTTGTTAATAATAGTAGTAATGATAATTTTTATATAGTGCCATTCCCTTGATCATAAAAAACAGCAGGTATATTAAACATTGGATACAGATGTTTTCTGAATAGAACATTAAAACAGATAGATACAGGATATGCAAAGGCATTAAATAGAATTAATGACAATAAACCAGAGTAAAATACTAGATTCAGTACTAAAAGAAAGCCTAGCAAATAACATCATTTGTGGTATAACACACACACAAGTTATCCTGAGCATCTGGACAGAAAGGTAAACTGCAAGAGGAGGCAGATAGTCGGGTTAAGTTAAAAGTCTTCCTGAACAGGTACATTTTAACTTGCTTTTTAAAAAAATGAATGGAGTCAACTGATCTAATTCATTTTGGGAGGTCTTTCCAAAATCTGGCTGCTATACAGCTAAATGCCCTTCACCCATGTTGACAGTTTTTGCTTTAATACAGTCTGAATTCTATCACTGGTATATCCTGTGTAAAGTATAGTGCTTATTATAAACTGTGCTAATTAAAGTAAGTAAATGTTAAGTTTTGGTCTCTCCTAAATTTTAAAAGAAGCATTAACTCATAATATTATTAGAAAGATCGCCAACAGGACCTTTTATTGTTTTTAAGTTGTCAATAGTGAAGCTGTAATTACCATTATAGGAAAAGATTTTAAGCATTTACTGTCCTCAAAAAATGACCCCGTTTTCCAAAATACATGAAAACTTGACAGAATTAGTTCAATGTTAACATTAGTTATGCAACAAACCCTAGTAAGAAATTTTCTCTTCATTAAATGCTATTTCCCTTTGCTGTTTATCAACACATTATCTCTCCAAGTTTCATATTCAATGGAGTGGCCTTTCGATCTTTCTTCAGCTGTCCCAAGTCTTTCATGATCTTTTTTGGAGTCACTATGCTCAAGATAATTAGAGAAGATGTGTGAGCAACACAGTTGAGAAGTTGCTTGAAAATAGCTGTGGAAATGGCAAAGAATGTGTTTTCTGGTGTCAATAAAATCGAGCCCTATCTCAAACATCAATCCTTGCAACATTCCACAGGCTACAGTGAAATGTTTTTAGAATTACTGCATTGATGATTGGATCATTGTGTTAACTCAAGCATAGAAAACCATAAAAGTTCAGGGTATTTTTTTTCCATAATGTGAAAAAAGGGTATTACATGACATTCTTTGTATGCCAAACTTTTCGTAAAGCAGTTGTGCTCAACTTAGGGCAAGTCTGACATGTATAGTTGTTAACTGAACATTTCCTATAAATTTAAAATATAAATAAGCTTTTTCTCATTGTCAATGAAGGATTACCAAGGGACTGCTCCCTCACATGTTCACTTTACATCAGACCTCACTCTGGCATTTTGTTGTCTTGTTGTGATCACAAAGGCCATTTGTCTCTTGAAACTAGTGAAAAGATGCATCCATGTATCATATTTATAAACTGACCTTTTTACTCAGCCTACATTTTGCTCATCTGATTAGGCTGAGAGCGAGATATATAAATGCTAGTATGATAAAGATAATAAAAAAGTACAGTTAGCAATTGTAAATAATGATAAGTCCATCCATCCATTGTCCAACCCGCTGAATCCGAACACAGGGTCACGGGGGTCTGCTGGAGCCAATCCCAGCCAACACAGGGCACAAGGCAGGAACCAATCCCGGGCAGGGTGCCAACCCGCCGCAGGACACACACAAACACACCCACACACCAAGCATACACTAGGGCCAATTTAGAATCGCCAATCCACCTAACCTGCATGTCTTTGGACTGTGGGAGGAAACCGGAGCGCCCGGAGGAAACCCACGCAGACACGGGGAGAACATGCAAACTCCACGCAGGGAGGGCCCGGGAAGTGAACCCGGGTCCCCAGGTCTCCCAACTGCGAGGCAGCAGCGCTACCCACTGCGCCACCGTGCCGCCATGATAAGTCTCATTTTAATTTTTAATAGACATTTACAGTAGACACAGATAACAGCTTTAAAGCCTCAGTTGCTATTTCTTTAAAATAAGATCGTGTTCTATTTCCTCTTAAGGTTCAATACATACTACAGTATATTTTAAGGCTAGCATTATGTGATCTATCAAAAAATGTAAGAGAATCTGCATGTGGCAAATTTTACCTTTTTGCACTTTGCAAAGCAATGTCTGGAAAACACTTATATACTATAAAGTCAACTGGGGCTCATTGTAAATTGCAGAAAGATCAAAAGCATTGGAGCATATATCACCCATGAAACATATAAATTGTTTTTGAGTGTATTCTCCCAATCACATGCACGTCTGCCTTAATGATGAAAAGAAAATTCTAACCAAAAAAACATAATTTATTGACATTGAAAACATTTGGATATGTCAAAGAAGAGAAAAGTCCTGTTCCATAAGAAATGAATCAATTTGTACAACTTGTTAAAGTACAGCACACTTTCAGTTTGAACACTGACACATGAAACACATGGTCACAGCATAACAAAGTATTCTTAAAAGGTTACATTTCCAATATTGATTAACCTACTGCTCCCTGAGTAGCTGTCTACTTGAAGAACAGAGGCACCTGTGCTACTAGAGATATCAGACAAGTCTTTTAGATATTAGACACCAGATCTGTCCAGACCACTGTCAATAACTTTAACAAAGTCAATAGCATTTCCACAATATACGGACATACTGTACACTGTATTTATAACCTTAGAAATAAGCACTGACCAGAGTAAGGGGGATTTTTATTCATTTTGCTTTATGCATGTGTACTGGATGGTTGGTAGAAGATAAGAAAGGAATAACGATCCAGTCAAAGGTGCTCTTCATTCACAATTGACTGAAAATAATTCATGCATCTCTTTTTGTAACTCACTGTTTTTATTTTATCTCAGGGTTTGTCCTGGCAGCATTAGACACAAGGCAGAAATCAACTTTGGATAGGACAAACAGACACAGTCACACTCACTCACTCATGCTCACTTATACTCGAGTAGAAGAAAATCAGAGCACCTTGAGAAAAACCACAATGTTGCAAGGAGAATGTACAAGCTCTGTATAGCAAGAGTGTAAAATCCTGGTTGGAGAAAATGAAAGCTAATGCTTTTTGAAAAGTGCACCATCAGCATGAACAATTCTGAAAATTATCATAGCACTTAAATAAACAAGCAAATAACTTTACACAACACTGTTCTATTCCCAGGAACTTCACAAGTAAAGATATATAGTTTGTAAGAAGACGCTATATAGCGCCTGACCCGACACAGATTGGACATGGGAGGCACATATAAAATACAAAGAACTTTTATTTTTCTTTGTCTGTGGGCTACGCCTTTCCCGTACCCACAGACACAACACAGTCCCAAGCAAAGCAAAGCACTCTTCTTCTCTCTCTCTGGCACCACCATTCCTCCCAGGCAACCTTGTCCACCTCCACCCGACTCTGGCCGCTGAGTGGTGGTCGCTGGCTCCTTTTATAGTTCAGAAGTGCTCCAGGTGTTTGATCACAGAGTTCCGGCTGCACTTCCAGGTGTGATGTATATGCTGCCCACATGGGCTCAGGAGTCTCAAACACAGCACCCCCTGGCGGTGCCTGTGGGACCCAACAGGGCTGCACCCAACTCCAATTCCCATGGAGCCCTGTGGGAAACCGAGGCACTGCTCCAACCCAGGGAGGCAGCCATCTAGCATCCAGGGGGAGGTATTGCACTGTCCAGGGTTGCTCCTCCTTTAATATAGTGTGCAGGGGCATCCCGTCCAATGTACCTTGGAATAACCTACCTGAATTATTTTAAAAAGATAAATAAATGGCAAATTATAAACGCTTTGTGGAAACTCGAAAATATCAAAACAAAACTTGTACTTTTCAGAAAAATGAAAGTATTTTTAATTTACTTTAAAGAAATTGATTGTAGAAAGAAATGGAATGGGTCTTAAAAACTATAAGAAATTTCGCTCTTGGACCACAAAATTTTTAAAACTGTTTCTTAGCGAGCACCTATGGGCCAAGGGTAACCTACATTCCAAATTTCAAGTCTCAAGTCCTCATGGTTCGGGAGATTTCCTGATGAGTGAGTCAGTGGTATTTAGCTTTTATATATATAGAAGATTATATATTAAGTAACTTGCTCAAACTCCTACATTTTGTTAATGGTAAGATGACATTAGAGACTTGCTACTTTAGCACTTTTTTTCTGGAACAAACATATCTGACAAACCACCCTCTACATTTTTGTCATTCTAAATGCATTAAGTATTCTCACTTTTATACAAAGTGCATTGAGGGATGCCTATTGTCCAATATGTTATCATTCAGCCACTTTTACAGGTAATGACTTAAAGGCTGAATGAGAATAAGGTACAGTATTTGTAGTAGTGCAAAAAGTGATATGTCTGTTTGCTCGCTGCAGTCCAGAAATAGCTGACCAGTCCCATCTTTTTTGAAACATGTTGCTGGCATGTATTTTTCAAAAGACAATACAAATTCTCTGTTTCAAAATTTGACATATTGTCTTTGTAATATTTCTGATCAAATATAGGATTTACATGATTTGCATCATCACATTCTGCTTTTATTTACATTATACATTGTAGTGGTCTGGAGCCACTCAGATTCACACAGTCATAGAGACAGTGATTTGCTTATTTGTTTGGTGGGTACCTCAGGAATGCATCCAGCCTTGGCCCAACTCGCACCACTCACATACAGAGACACGAAATAACAGTATATATAAATAAAGCTGTATAAAACTGTACATTAAATAAAACAAAATATATGCAACAAATAAACATTGATATGATGATAACAAATAGCACAACGTTAAACACCTAAGAGTAAACACTAACAACCAAGTCCATAAACAGTCCAAAAGCAGCATGAACAGTTGTTGTGGAATGAAGAACAAAATGGCGATCTTGTGAACAGCTTGCTGTAAGAAATGTATAAACAGTCCTACCATTATTCCTCATGCAGCGAGGGGTGATGAGATTTAGGAGCGCTCCCTCCGATGATGGCAATGGTAAATCTGACACACAAGTCACACAACAGGCAGCCACAAGACAGTCCATACATTCTTACAGGCGAAAAAGTGATAGTCCAAGGCAGATGATGCAGATGGCAAAACAGATGGGTGAACACAGAAACAAAACAACAGACTTCTTCCCTCTCTTTTACTGTCTAGCCGACTTCCTTTTAAAGTCTCAGCCACTCCCTCTTGTCCCCAGCAACCCCCACGCCATCTGAAGTCGTCCAATCTGGGCAATACCTTCGGGGCAGCTAGGAAATGGAGTCCTTTACTTTGTAGCGCTGCAGTGTCCCAGTTTTTTTTTTGGAAATGGGATTGGCATATATGCCCACAGATTTAGATAGCTAGATAAACACACTCACACACACACACAATGGTCTGAACACAAACCTGAATGTCTAACAAGAAAAAAAATTAAAAAGAAAGAAAACTTTTGACTTGGTAGTCACAGTCACAGTGAGGCATTATGGATGTGTATTTCTGTTAGTATAAAGGAGTCTCAGTAGCATTTCTGGACATGCTTCTGCTGAATAATTTGTTGGCTGAAAGTGCTCAGTGTTAGTGTGTCAGAGAGAGGATGTGCAGCATTATCCATAATGGCACCCAATTTTGTTTTCTTTTTCACCTTTGCTTCTTCCTCAAGCAGATTGAGAGTGTGTTCCATTACTGAGCTTTCCCTTTCAATTAGCTAATTGATTTGAAGTGATGTTACCAGCCCAGCGCCTTACAGCATAGAAAATTGCACTGGACATCGCAGAGTTGTAGAATATGTGAAGGAAGTAATTACCCACAATAAAGTCTTCTAAGAAAAAAGAACCTGCTCTTCCCTTTTTTATAAAGTTCCTCTGTGTTTCGAGACTAGTTCAACCTGTCACTGATGTGACCCCCCAATTACTTCTAGGAGTCCATAACCTCTACACCCATTGGACATATAGGCTCTTTGGTGCGGTGAAAGTCATTAACCAGTTACTTGGTTTTTGCTGATGTTAAGTTGCAAACAGTTATTTCTGCATCAATAATCAAAGTTGACTGACACTTACACTCTGTTTAATCCCCCTTATTGATACACCCCATAAGTGCAGAATCATCTGAGGATTTCTGCAAGTGACATGACCTGGTATTATATTTATAGTCTGAGGTATACAGATGTGTACAGAGTGAAGATAAAAGGTGGCAGGACTGTTCATTTTGTTGCTCCTGTTTCGCTCACATCCGTATCAGAGACACAATCCTTGTGCTTCACAAACTGTAGTCTGCCCAGCAGATAATCCATTATCCAGGACACCGTAGGCTCATCTGCTTGCATATTTCTGAGCTAACCCCTTAATGGAAATGGCTGGAGTGTACTAGAGAAACAAAAAACATAATCCTTACAATGTTACCAGCTTTGTCCAGATGAAAATAAGCCTAGTGGAGAAGATAGATAATTGCATCCTCCACTCCAATTATTGCCAGAAAGGCAAAGACAGTAGGTCCAGGTGGTCTACCACAAGAAAACTCATATAGTCCAGGACCAGTCTCTCAAAGGCCTTCGTGATGTGAAACGTAACTGAACTGTATAGTACTCATTAGGTGAAGAGGTCCCTCCTTTCTTTGGAACAGGAAAAATGCAAAATTATTTCTACAATAGTGACATTATCTGGAGCTTTAGGGATGGACTGAACAGTTGACAGAGGATACTACAAAGTTGGTCAGCACAGGCCTTAAGAACTTGATGACTGGCTCCATCTGGTCCCATAGCTTTTCCTTTGTGTAGCTTCCTTAGTTGTCTCCTCAGCTATGGAGAATCTATACAGCTATGGAGAGTCAAAGGTGGAGTCATCATTGGCTATTCCAGCTGAAGTGGTAGGAGTTGTTAATGTATTAGGGTTAATACAGTATGAGGGAACTGGAGATTGGATGAAGGTGGTGGAGGGAGGTAAAATCTATTAAAAAATTAATCAGGGCATTAGCTTAGTCCCCTTCTAGCACCTGAGCCCTGGATTGGTTGAATCCAATAGTTAGGCCCATGTCCACTCCAGAGAGCTTTCAATGTTTGGTTTGTAAGATGCCTTTTCCTTATTCAGATTTTTCTTCACCTCTATCCATGTGTCCTTAACAGCTTCTATGCCACCGGATTTGAATACTCTCATTTTTCATTCAGGAGACTTTTTGGCTCTTTAGTAATCCAGTACTTGATGTTTGGAAAGCAACTTACTATCTGTGAAGGTACCACAGTACTGACACAAAAGTTAATATAGACTATAATGCAGTGACTTGCACATCATTTCTCAGTCTGTCATTTGGAAGCAGTCATTCAGGGCCATCTCATCCTCCAGACTCCACTTCCTCACTGTCTAAGAACAGGCTTGAAGCTAGGAATAATAGGAATCTGGTTGTGGTCAGATCTGCTTAATAGCACCAGACATTTACACTTAAAGGAATCTTTTACATTTGAATAGAACAGGTCCAGCTTGTTATTTCCTCGAGTGGAACATGAGCCAGCCATTCTGCAGGCCTATAAATGGGGAGCTGGCTTTTAAAGTTAAAAAATATGACAAACTATACAAGAATGTCTCACAAGGGACTGAGAAACCCACAAAACATTATAAATTAAGTTTATTTACAAAAATAGAAAACAATAACAAAAATGCCCAAAATAGCAAAAATGATGTCCCTAAAAGAGCGATTCAAGCAGAACAGAAGCTTTAAACATCACAAAAAATATATTGTGGCACCCGGACGGGGCTCACGCCCGGCCGGGACGCCCAGGAGGATAGGAGGAGGGCTCATTCCTCCTCCAGAACACGAGGGGGCGTACACCCTGGTTGTAGTGGGGGCCACGGGTACAGAGCTTGGAAGCTCTACCCTGTAGGGGCCCGTGGCCACTGCCAGGGGGTGCCCTGATACCTTGGGGACCCTGGACCCCAGCGCTTCCGCCACACCCGGAAGGGCTGGGGGGAAGAGAAGAGGGGACACCCAGAGTGCTTCCAGGTACACAGCCGACACTTCCGCCACACTGGGGAGTGTCGGTGGAAGATTGCCGGGGAGCACCTGGAGCACATCCGGGTGTGTATAAAAGGGCCTGAAGAGAGAGAAGACATTGTTGTGTGGCCAGGACTTTGGGGTCTTTGGGGTTTGTGAGCACAATAAGGACCGTGTAAATACTGTAAATAAACGTGTGTTGGGTGACATGAGTGTGTCTGCCTGTCTGTGTCCGAGCCAGTCTCCACAATATATATAAGAAAAAAACAACACTAAAGAAACTCCACAACCTCAATGAATATGATAATGGGCTTCACTTCTGACAGAATAGGAACCCTTAAACAGGACCCATCAGCAGTGACGTTAGAGTGGCCCCACCTCCTGGGGCTTCACTGACAAAGCCCATGGAATGGAAGCCACTTTAATGGGACATAATAAACAATTAAAGATAAAACAGATAAAACAGAAAATAAATACAAGCCAGGAATACAGCCAGGAAAAAACCCTGGCTGTACCATAACAACACAATCTTAATAATATATATGGATGGTTTATTTTGAGGTTCTCAAAAATTAGATTTCCTTTCTTGCATCAGTTTTATAATTTGTTTGGTACCTAAAAAGTTGATATTTATTATCATTTTAGTTTTGCTTACTTGATGGCATTTTGTGTTCACTAACTTGACTACCTTCATCACGCTGCTGACATCACAAAATGTGACAATATAAAAATGGTGGTGATTGTATAGTACTTCAACCATCGGTGGATACAACTACTCTTTAAATATTTAATAGTAGCTTATGGTTACCTTATTTTTCAAGCACGTCCAAGTGGTAGGAATATTTTTGTTTTCGATTTCATTTTCTGGCCTTTGCTTAGGTCACTTCATTTTGCCTACCTGGTTTTTGATCATTCCTTCTGCTGCACTCCTCAGAAGTCCAATATTAGATTTCCCTGCTTCTGAGGCTTAAACAATACACACCAATGAAATGTAACAAATGTTTTAAGCAGCAAGGTATTTGGTCTGGCCTTCGTATTACACGTTCATGGAGATTTGACCACCATTGGTAAATAGGAAGATCATGTATTTTTAATGGCTCAGTCTTGAACGTTTCATGATAAAAATGATCTGTAAGGGATTGTAGATGCAACAGTATTTTTGAGAACTGAATTGTGACTATATTTAAATGCAAATTCAATGTCTAAATACTCCAACAGCTGTTTGGTTATTTAAATTTGAAAGTGCAATTTTTTTTCCTTTCTCTCTTGCATCCTTCAGATATCGCTTCATTTAAAATACAGGCTGCAGACTTCTCAAAGCACTTGAAGGTGATTTTTAATGCTGTTGGTGGCCAAGAAATAAACAAATTCTACTGCAATGTCCTTGAAAACATTTCTGTTAACTATGCTTCCTGAGAAAGTTAGGCACCTCTGCTGAAAGTTAAGAATACAAATTTTTCATGATCCGCTAGCTGATGGATTGTAACTTAAAGATCAATAGCACATGTTTCAGTGCACTTTGCACAGAGACAGGGCAGACATTTTTTATTAACTGGTACACACTGTGCTAAATATCATTTTGTAGGTTCTACATTAGTAATGAGAATTTTTTTATAAAAATGAAAGTAAAGGTTACAGAAAAAGATTAAGGTGCTGGGTAGAATTAAAATTGAGACACTTTTCTACAACAGCTACTAGAAACCAGGAATCTTAAAGTACTGGGTTTTCAATGTGATGTAAAACAGTGTAATAAAATGACTGACTGAGGAAAAATACTTAATTACTCTCAATATCTAACAAAATGCCTGATTAAAAGTATAGGTGTAAGTGTGAGGGTGCATGGTAGGGAGAATATACCATGACTTACTTGATTACGTGATAGATAGGATTTCATATAAATAGATTATGCAGTGATATACACTTATCAAAGTATACCTTGCTAGTATCGGGTTGGATCTCCTTTTGCATTCAGAACTGCCGTAATTCGTCATGGCATAGATTTAGCTAGGTGTTGGAAATGTTCCACAGGCATTTTGGTCCATATTGGCATGATAGCATCACGCAGTTGCTGCAGATTTGTCAGCTGCACACCCATGATGCGAATCTCCCTTTCCACCACATCCCAAAGGTGCTCTTTTGAATAGAGATCTGGTGACTGTGGAGGCCATTTGTGTAAACTCTTTGTCACGTTCAAGAAACCAGTTTGAGATGATCTGAGCTTCATGACATGGCACGTTACCTTGCTGGAAGTAGCCATCATGAGATGAGCATACTGCGCTGATGAAGGGATGGTCATGGTCAGCAACAATACTCAAGTAGGCTGTGGCATTTAACTGATGCTCAATTGGTACTAAGGGGCCCAAAATGTGCCAAGAAAATATCATCCACACCATTATACCAGCAACACCAGCATGAGCTATTGATACAAGGCAGGATGGATCCATACTTTCATGTTAAAGATGCCAAATTCTGATCAAACGTCACAGCAAAAATTGACTCATCAGACCAGACCAGACCAATCTAAATTTCTATTGTCCTATTTGTTGTGCAAATTGTAGCCTCAGTTGTCTGATTTTATGTGATAGGAATGGCACTCACTGTGGTCTGCTACTGTAGTGTGATGTGTTGTGTGTTTAGCAATGCTCTTCTGCATATCTTGGTTGTGACAAGTGGTTATTTTAGTTACTGTTGCCTTTCTGTCAGCTTGAACCAGTCTGGCCATTCTCTTCTGACCTCTGGCATCAAGAAGACATGTTTGCCCACAGAACTGCCACTCACTGGATATTTTCCATTTTTCGGACCATTCTCTGTAAATCCTAGAGATGGTTGTGCGTGAAAATACCCGTAGATTAGCAGTTTCTAAAATACTCAGACCAGCTTGTCTGGCACTGACAACCATGTCACGTTCAATGTCACTTAAATTACTTTTCTTCCCCATTCTGCTCCTCAGTTTGTATTTCAGGTGGTTGTCTTGACAATGTCTATGTGCCTAAATGCACTTAAATGCTGCTGTGTGATTGGCTGTACCTAACAAAGCGGCCAGTGAGAATATATATATATATATATATATATATATATATATATATATATATATATATATATATATGTGTGTGTGTGTGTGTGTGTTTACAAAATAAACATAAAATAAATATATATGTAGGCATTAGTCAGTGTACAGTGTGCTCTCTACATATGAGCGAGTTCAGTTCTGAGAGTGTGCTAACAAGTCCAGTTTGTTCGTAAGTCCAGCAAAGTTAGCCTAGGCACCCAATGAACACAATGCAACCCCCAACACTCAACTCCTATAAAAAACATGTACATTAGCAGCAATTTGTACATAAGAAAATCTTTCTATTATAAAAAAAATCCTGGAGAGAAACACTAGGGCATTGAGACGTGATCTTCACGATAAGATCACGGAAGACACTTAAAAGACCTGTGAGATGAAAGGAAATGGCCACAGAGTGTCTCGCAGGGACCTTAAACATGAGACATTGTGCCAAGAGATTGACCCAGGACCGTCTCGAAATGACGTAGAACATGAGATTCTTGCAAGACACGCCCTACTTACAACCAAATAAGAGCATGAGCATCAACACACTCAATCATGTGAAGGATCTGAGCACACATAGATCCAGGGTCTCAGCACATATAAAGCTGATAAGGACTATACGTTATAAATGAAACATTGACGACTAAGCAAAGAAGAAGGCAGCGCGGAGATAAGTGACTCAAAAGTGTTGGAGAGAAAAAAGAGGAAAAAAGAAAAAATAATCTAGGTGCAAATTCAGAAAATAAGGAAGGTAATTATCAGCCCGTAACAAGTGGAATTGAAACAAAGCACGTCCAATCATGTTCAGTTTAAATACCTAGGGGTAAATATCACAAGTAAACATAAAGCTCTTTATCAACAAAATTTTGGCGTCTGTATGGAAAAAATTAAGCAAGACTTGCATAGATGGTCAACCCTTCATCTCACTCTAGCCGGAAGAATTAACATTGTTAAGATGAATATCCTTCCTAAACTTCTCTTTTTATTTCAAAACATTTCAATATATATCAATAATCATTTTTTAAACAGTTAGATTCAATAATAACCTCATTCATTTGGAACTCAAAACACCCACGTATCTGAAGAGCGACCCTACAAAGACCTCAGGCAGAAGGTGGCATGGCTTTACCTAATTTTCAGTTTTATTACTCAGCAGCAAACATACAAGCCATAAAAACCTGGACACAAATAAATGAACATACACAGGCTTGGTCCACAATAGAAGTAAAATCCTGTAGTACTTCTTTATATTCCCTGCTCTGCTCTCCAATAAATGAAAGTTATCGCAAATATACTAATAACCCAATTGTGCTTTACTCACTCAGAATATGGAACCAAATTAGAAAGCATTTTAAGATGGAAAATCTTTGATCAGTGGCACCTCTGCAAGAGAACCACCTCTTTCAACCTTCGCAAGTATATCCAGTTTTTAATACCTGGAAAAGTTTTGGGATTAAAATGCTCAGAGATCTTTATATAGACAACATATTTACATCTTTTGAACAATTACGTTCAAAATTCAACTTCCCAGCTACACATTTCTTTTACTATCTTCAAATTAGAAATTTTGTTAAACAGAAATTGCCCGATTTCCCCCAGCTTGCACCCTCCACAATGCTGGAAGAAATACTGCACAATTTCGAGGAAACAAACACTATTTCCGCAATATATAAAATCTTATTAGAGTCCCTACCTTTCAAAGATCCAAGAGGACATTGGGAAGAAGATCTCTTAATCAATATAACAGAAAAGGAGTGGAAAGTAGCAAAGCAGAGAATTCACTCGAGTTCTATATGCGCAAAGCATAGAATTATTCAACTAAAAATTATATATCGAGCCCATCTGTCTCGCTTAAAACTGTCCAAAATGTTTCCAGGGCAGGATCCAACCTGCAAGCGCTGCAACCAAGCTCCTGCCTCACTGGGTCACATGTTTTGGGCCTGCACCAAACTAACATCATTTTAGACAAAAATTTTTAAGTGCCTCTCAGACAGCCTTGGTGTCACAATTCCTCCTAACCCATTAACAGCTGTGTTCGGTGTTCTTCCAGATGGACTTGAAGTGGAGAAGGACAAGCAAACTGTGATTGCATTCACTACACTTTTGGCACGCAGACTTATTTTGTTAAATTGGAAGAATCCTAATTCTCCTCTTATAAGTCAGTGGGAAACCGATGTTTTATATTATTTGAAATTGGAAAAAATCAAATTTTCAGTTAGAGGATCTGTACAACATTTTTTCAAAACATGGCAGGATTTATTCAATATTATTTTAGAATAAGAGAAATAACTATTATTGCATTTAACTCCCTTCTCCATCTCTTATTTACATAGATATTTACTTCTCCCTTTCTTTTGTTTAATGTTGCCTTATTAAAAAGCCTAAAGCAATTTTCCTTTAGCTAAGCTCTCCTCCTCAGGGGTGGGGTTTGATTTGTCTTCAAATTTGTTGGGTTATAAATTGATCTGTTTGTATGGAATGATTACAATGAAAATTAATAAAATAAAAATATTAAAAAAAAAAAAAAGAATTAAAAGACAGAGTAAAAGACAAAGAACTTCATAAAGACGTTAACAAATGTTGGCGCTATACACATGCAGAGCAGATTATGAAAGCAGTGGAATTCGAAAGGCTCAAAAAAAAAATAGTTGGCACAATACACATGTGGAGAAAGTTACAGAATATGAAAGTAGGAAAATTAGAAAGTATAAAAAAAAGAAAGTAAAGATCGCAGTAGCGCAAACAAATGGAAATTATTACTCGAAAAAGGAAAAATAATTACAACGGACCAGGTGTCACTTAAAAAAAAGCAGGACAAAGCGAGGTCAGAAATAAAAAACAGAGTAGAAAACAAAGTAAAACGTCATTAAGAGGTTAAAAAACAAGGAGGCCAAACACATGCAGAGCAGGTTAGAGATAATCCATCCATCCACCCATCCATTTTCCAACCCGCTGAATCCGAACACAGGGTCACGGGGGTCTGCCGGAGCCAATCCCAGCCAACACAGGGCACAAGGCAGGAACCAATCCCGGGCAGGGTGCCAACGGTTAGAGATATTGAAAACTGGAATTCAAAAGACTCAAAAAACAAAACGTAGGTGCTAAACACATGCAGAGCAAGATACAGAATATGAAAGCAGAAAAAAAACAACAGTGTCAAAACAAAGAAAGTAAACATCGCATTAGTGCAAAAAAATAAAGAAATTATTACTCGAAGAAATAACTAAAAGGCGAATAGAGATTGAATATATTGGACACAGGTGATATGTCAGAAGTATATAAATATTGTAAGGCTTTGAAGTTTAAGTCAAGAGAATTTCAAAAACGTGATTTACCTCAAATGCATTTATTGGTTACTTTGCAAAAAAAATTATTAACTGCTGATGACGCAGATCGCTTTGTCTGTGCTGAAATTCCAAACAGAGAAACCTATCCTGAATTATGGTACAAAGTCATTAAACACATGTCTCACTGACCTCATTTAAAAGATTCAGCATATTGGGACACGAAAGATTCCAAATACTGTTTTTACAGAAGTTCTGAAATAAAAGTGAAAGTAATGAAATAGCAACAATTCAAAGAAAAAAAAAATGTGTATCGGGAAAACCAAACACGGGGGTTGGCGAGCAAAGCGAGCAGGGGGCAAAGCCCCCTAGTGCTTTTAAAAGTTAATAGTTGTACTTTTTGTTATCGATTTCTAGTGCATTATAACAACAAACAACTGAGTTTTTTATTCCAATTATTTTCCATTAGTTGGTCTCAGTACAGTAGACTATTTTAAAAGTTAATATTTTTATGGTGAGATTTTCAAGACGAGCGGCACAGTGGCGCAGTGGTAGCGCTGCTGCCTTGCAGTTAAGAGACGTGGGTTTGCTTCCCGGGTCCTCCCTGCGTGGAGCTTGCATGTTCTCCCCGTGTCTGCATAGGTTTCCTCTGGGTACTCCGGTTTCCTCCTACCGACCAAAGACACTCAGGGTTAGGTGCATTGGCGATTCTAAATTGTCCCTAGTGTGTGCTTGGTGTGTGGGTGTGTGTGTGTGTGTGAGTGTGTGCGTGTGCATGTGCGTGTGTGTGTGTGTGTGTGTGTGTGTGTGTGCCTTGTGGTGGGCTGGCACCCTGCCTGGGGTTTGTTTCCTGCCTTGCACCCTGTGTTGGCTGGGATTGGCTCTGGCAGACTCCCGCGACCCTGTAGTTAGGATATAGCAGGTTGGATAATGAGTGGATGGATGGATGGATGGACGGAAGATGACTCTCCAGCATGACTTCATCTCAGTTCACCTTTACTTTTGGCTATTGTATTTGATAAATTAAAGGTCAAACAAACATATATTAGATGAATTCAACAGCATCATCATGTCTCCATTGGTGTTAGAAAGAATGTGTGTAATGGAAATGAATTTCATTGATATCTCCTCTGATTAAGAATTAATTAAAATAGCTTCATATAAGGAGGATGCACAACAGTGTCTTATTAGTCTAGAGGTAGCTCATTAAAACGTTCAGTGGCAAAAGCCTTTATAATAGTGCTCAAATTCTGTTCAATTTATATTTATTTATAGCAGACTTGCATCTGCACAGTCTATTCTGGCAGCATTATGTGCGGCACAGAAAATAGCTTATGATGGGGCAAGCCATCCACACATCCACACTCCCATTTCCCATCAACAATTAACTTTGTATGTTGTTAGGATGCAAGTAAAAAAGTATGTGCCAAAGAAAAAAAATGTTTTTGCTCTGTACTTAGGCCATTAGGTGCAATAGAGGAAGGATGAGGAAGGATGCATGAGATGTAAAAGAAAGAAAGAAAGAAAGAAAGAAAGAAAGAAAGAAAGAAAGAAAGAAAGAAAGAAAGAAAGAAAGAAAAAGAAAGAAAATTGTCATGAGGACAGTTTAGTTATTATCTTTGGATTAACTGGGGCATCGAGTCTTCTCATTCTACCACCTGACAACTTAACAAATTAGCAACAAGTTACTTACTTCTGTTGTTGGATTACAATAGGGGTCACAACTAGCCCTCTTCCTCCACCATTTCTGTCATCTTTCTTTAAGTGTCTAAAGATATGCAATTATTATATGGTGATTGTTGGAGCATCAATCGATGTATGATCAGAAACACAAAAAAGTCACTGTTCCTTCATTGTCTTGGAACAGAAGATCATAGAGTATTTCACATACTTCCAAATCAAGGCGTGTCAATGGAATATGCCATTACAACTTTATCTGATAACTGCTGACCGCAATGCTTTTAGAAAAAATGCTCAGGCTGTGAAAGCATTTCACAGTATGTTGCTGCCCTACTAGACTTACCAGTTAAATGTGAGTTTGAAACTAAACCTGACAAAATGCTCCATAATTTGGTGGAAGATATGTCTGATCATTGCATACAAGAATGATTACTTTTATGAGATGACTTGATTTTGGATAAAACTATTACAATTCCAAAAAACTGAAGCTGCTAGTGAGCAAGGAAAATTTGTTTCCAGAGATATACCAGTGCTGGTACAAATTTTACATACAAAACCTTCATCTGATGCTGGTTGCTGCCGCTACTACAGAAATTCTTCTGAGCTACTGCACATTTCTGAGTCTTCACAGCCTAAAGCTGCAGCACCTCCCGCAGCCTCTGTTCATGCTTGTTACCGCTGACGATCTGATAAGCAAATGATAAAAACTGTCCTGCTGCTTCTGCTAAATGTAAAAACTGTCAAAAGAGGTAAAATATGAACATATTAAGTTACGTAAAGCTAGAAAAAAAAATGTTTCTACTTCAGTTAGAGAGAAATTAAATCTATGTGACATTTCACCATTATAAAACAAAGCCAAGGTCATAATCTTCCTTCCCTCTGTAAACATCCAAGCTCTCCTTGGGCATTCTAAAATATAACGGTGTTCAAGAAAACTTCAATGAATTTTACAGAAAACACCAAGGTCTAACCTGGGGTTGTTCTTTGCTGATTGGATCCCATTCCAAGATAGGAGTGATGACTATTTCAAAACGGCAGTGACACCAAGAGATAGCAAATGACCCTGCAAAGAGAAAGTTAAAACCGTACAGGCATATGAAAGGGTAAAGTGAAAAAACAGCTTATTCACTAAAATACTGAGGAAGACACTGACTTCTCACATAGCCACTACATTTCAGCCTTCTTGAGCAGTCGTTGTCTTAGGCATGTAATTTTGATAGTGCAGTCATTAGAAATATTAGAAAGTTAAAAAAAATCAGAATTGGGTATTTGAATCAATTATTTTGATAATTTGTGTATTATTAATTTGCAGAGATTTTTTGGAAAAGCCAGAGAAAACATGTTGGTGAGATTGATGAGGAAGAGAAAAAGCCAAATACTTGTGGTGCCAACTAGACAAAACCCTGTTTAATTCCAACAGAAAAAAGAAGGAAAACTGTAATGAAAGCACAAGCTTGTTGGGCGAGGGGCAATCCCCTTGAATCACTGCTCTTTCAGGGACACACTCTCTCTCACTATCTCAAGTGTTAAGCACTGCAGTCAGGTCCGAAATGAGACTCCACCTTACAGCACTATCTTCATTTTATACCAAGCAGACCGGGTCTCCTTGGCTTCATTACCCTCAAGGGGCAGTTTCTCGAGACTGTGAGGACACTGTTAGCAACAGCCCCCTTTCTCATCCCAGGGTGGTACCACATGCCACATACCTGGATAGTGACCCTCTGGTGTGCATGTGTGATACTCTTTTGTTCAAGATAATGGGGATTCTACTTTAGAATGGAGCTCTTAAAAGTAGTTTTGTTGTTGCCCTCACTCATATATAAGTCTTTAGATGGATGATGTTATCACTGGAAGATCACCCTCGTTGCAATTCCTAGGAGATTGCAGCTGGTTAACATCTTTTGCATTACGTTATAATACCGAGAGGCTGAGAGAAGGGCCAGTGTACTGCGTATTGGGGAGTACCAATTAACTTCAAACTCTTTTGGTATGCATAAAAACACTCTCAGCACTCCAAAAAGCAAAACAGAGTTCTGGCAAATATCAGCCAATCTCCAACACTGTGGACAGTGGTCTGCAAAGTCAGCCCTGAAGTGTTGTAGTCACTGTTCCCTCTAAGCTGTGCGCGTGTGCGCGCGCACACGACTTTCCGAACCCACGCACACAAATTAAAATAGCGCGCACAAAAATTAAATTTTTGCCTAAAATGATTTTTGGCATTAAAGTGAAATGTTGCAGAAGGCCAGCTGTTCCGATTTCCCATTTATCCCATTTATCGAAGCGCTATAAATTTTAAACCAGGGGTGTGGCGTCGCTTGTGCAGCTACGACCAATCAGAGTTGACTGACCTAGATTCCTGCGTAGCAGGCTACAGTCGGCGCTATGCGGTATCTTGCTGCCTGCGGCAGCCTATAACATCTTTGTACGAAACGCGCTAACTTTTGATTCTTTGACTTCCGTTGTATTGTTTATTTCGTGGAATCTTGGTGTTCAGCCTGGTACTTTGTAGCTAGATATAATTTTTTAAATGTCGAAACTGCAAGCGATGAAAGGTGCAAAACGCAAGAGAGCTGCAATAGCTTTTAAGTCTGAATGGCTTCTACTAAAAGATACAAATTTCAGGAAATAGCAGATGCTTCTGAATGTGAATCAATTGCTTTCAGACCTCTGAATGAAGTGCGCTGGTTATCCAGACACTTTGCACTTCAAGCAATTATTCAAAATTATGATCCCCTATTAAAATATTTTGAAGAATCCAAAGATAATGATCCTATATCAAAGTACTGCTATAAGAAGCTGAAGAGTGAACAATTTCATATAACATTGGAAATTTTGAATGATGTCTTATCAGAAATGGCTTCTTTAACTATGGCATTTCAAAAACGTGGTTTGACGCCATTGGAAGCTTATCATCTTGCACAGGGTAAACTGAACAAACTTCGAATGCAGTACCTTGGTGAGAAGGTTAAATGGAGTGATAAAGTTAACAGTCTTCTTGACAAGGTGTCTGGAAAAGAAGTTTCCGTGGATACTAATTCCATATTAACCTTCATCAACATCCTATGTTTGCATCTGGGTGAAAGATTTCCTGAAAATGAAATTGAGGAATGGTCTGCTTTTGACTGTACAGCAATAGCACAATGCGACTTTGACTTTGGAATTGAACATATCTGATCTCTTTGTTTAAAGTACAAACAATTTCTTCAGGAGGAAAGTGTCATTATTCAACAATACAATGACTTTAAATTCCTTGTTGCAGAAAAAATCAAAAGCAATTTGATAAACAGCTTTCCAGAGATGATGAAATTTGCATTTCAGAATGATCAATTTGCAGAATTAGCAAAATTGATGGACATTGGTGCCACATTCGAAATGCTACCTGTAAAATATAATTACACATTATTAATAGGTATAGCATTTAACAATGAAACTTGTTTGGTATTGATAACTGAAATAACATCGTGTTTTTGTAACTTGAACTGAACTCCAACAAACATTCTGTAGCGCACAAAAATTTAGTCTTGCTTTAAAATGCGCACGGATGATATTTTTTGCGCACATAGCCTATAAAAAATTAGAGGGAACATTGGTTGTAGTGGATGCAGGTTTTTGCTACAACCCAATTGATTAATGATAAACCAGCCCTTGCTAATAAAAGATCTTAATTAAGTTTACAATTTGTTAGTGTTTTCATTGTGTTATGTCAAGTCATTCTTATATTATAGATTATTATCTTGCCAAGGATATCATCCTAATGATTTGTAGCCTGAAGCAGAACAGTAATTCTCAGTCCTTCACTTTTATCTCTTCCAAATATTTTATTAAACCAGATAGTTTAGGATAAATCCACACAGGAGCAAATGGAAACAATTTAGATGGAGGAACAATTACAATCAGCAAATACAGCTGTTAAAAATGAAAATAAGCAATTGAGGGTGCGGGATTTTAACATAACAAGACAACTAAAATGAAGAAGAAAAAGGTTGATTTTCATTAAAACATTCAGTTGGAACAAAAACCTGCAGCCACTACAACCCTCTAGGACCAATTTTACAGATCCCTAATATTAAAAAATAAAAGAAAGAAGTGCCACTGCTCTGTTTCTGAATTTGTACTCTATTTGTTCCAAAGATTAATTGATGCTGATGGTTCAGGTTTGCTCACTGAGTACAGTGGAGTTCAAAGATACTGAAGGCCAATGAAAAGCAGAAATAGCAAGAAGGAGCCAAATGAACAGAGCAGAAGCCAAGAGAGCGGAGCAGGAATGAAAAGTGAATGAATAGAAGCTTCAGCAGCTAAATGTACTAGACTGAGTTTAACCACAATTTAATATGATCATCTCCTACATACTAACAGGGGTGCCAAAATCAATTAATATTGGCATTTAAACACTACTTAAATGTAAACATACTTGCACTTATAGGTTTTATTCATTTTAAATTATTAATTGCACTACAGCTTTTTCCAGTTAAAATATACATTTACTATATCTATACAGGTGTGTTTTTTCTTCAGTGTATCAGCTAGACATTCTTAATTCTTGAGGTGTAGTTATAATTATGAATTTCCATATTAATTATGTGGAACTTGCTTCTTAACAAAACTTATGCTCTATGACACACAGCAACAAATAGTAAACACAATACAAATATTTTAAAAAGCTGTAAATGTATGAAATGTTCATAAGTTGTTCATCAAGAAGACACAAGACTAACATGCTCAACAGGTTTTTAAGTAAAAGATGCATTTTGCTGTTAAGCTAACAAACCTATTGCTTACTAAAATTGTCTTTATCTTTTCTTTTTCCAGTTATAAATGTGAGGTGCTGCACTTAAAACAAGCTTGCTGTCCAAACTCAAACGATGTCCGTTGTATTTCAAAGGATGAAATAAAAAGGTCTGAATTCATTAAACAAGTTTTTCTTGCCATTTGTCTAACTGCATGGGACAACTCCAATGATTCCTTTTTCTCAGTTTATTATTCCATTTTCTTTAAAGGCTAATATTCCAGACACCTCACGTTCTCTCATAAGTGCTAAAACAAGCCTTGACTTGCATATGCTGCAGGACGTTTACTGCAGAAAAAAAAAGACATGCTGGCCTAACTACCATAATAACTTGCGTAAAGAAGCACTGCAACCAAATTACAGTAAGCTTAGAAAAGCAGGGTCTAAAATGATCAATTTTTATGATCGGCCAATTTACCGATCAGTGATCAAACCTTTTTTTAGTGAAAATCGTCTGATTTAGATCAGCTGCCAATCGATCAGATCATCTTTATGTGGGCACATTTAAAGTCTACAGCATAGACAAATTAAAAGGTATATAAGTTATTAATATAATAGTAGGATTATGTAATAGCTATGTAGGATCATGTAATAGCTATATTATATTAAAGAGAACAGAAATCAGATCATTCATTGGCCTATTTAATTCCAATTTGAAGGAATCATCTGTAGTAGCTGATGAATAACGTATATAATAATTTTAATATTGACAAGAGTGTGTACTCTCTCTCTATATATATATATTTAAGACGGATTTATGAACTGCAAAATGTTAATGGTCCACAAGCCTGATTTCATTTTTAATTTATTCTAAAGTAAATTAATCACAGTAAAAACATAACGAACATTTACATTGGAGTATACTAATATATAACACTTTAATACATGCATATTTATGTTCTCTGTACATAATAATAAATAATGATAATTCTTTACATTTATATAGCGCTTTTCTCACTACTCAAAGCGCTCTCCACACAGGTAGGGCCCGGGAAGTGAACCCACAATCTTCTTCCTGCAAAGCAGCATCACTACCACTGCACCACCTGTGAGGATATACATCATCCTGTCATCTTCCACTTGATAGTTAGCAATATATATATATATATATATATATATATATGTTAAGTAACCATTATCCTAAAATACAGATTTATTTTAAAGAAAATATCATAATTATAATGTTGTTGTTTATGTCAAAGGGAGCCATTAATGTGTTTTCACTCCGTCTGAATGCCTTGCTGCCTACTTTTCAGTGACAGCAGACCCCTCTCTGTTAACACCGACATTTACTAATATACAAGTATACTTTCATAAGATGGTAAGAGGGTTGAAAGACACAGATATCAAAATATAAGTGGTGAAAAAAACAAGTGTTCTTTATTTACAGATACTCCCACAATAGTATAAAAAGGGTGCAAAAACAAAATTCCACAACCTAAATCAATAGAGTGCCTCTAATTTAAATTCAGTCAACTATGACATTCACACAAAAATAGCAAAATGGCAGACAATAAATACATACAAAAAATAGTCCTCCTCCCTTTCTGTTAGCAACAAAGTCAGATAAGGGGAGAAAAATACAACTGTACAAATGAATAAATGCTATATACAAAAACCAAAAAGAATTTCTCCTTCTCTTGGCTTTTTGCAAAGCAAACATTATTCAGGATAGAAGAATTAGTCAAAAGAATATTTACAATAAAAACACTGTCAAAGGCCCCTCTTCTCTATTCCAGGGCTTTGCCTTTGCCCTCACCTATCAATTTCACAATGTTTTTGTTCAGAAGGATGCTCGGCACACTTAGCCTGGTCATGAAAGAGACCTCTAGTGTCCATCCACTGGTTTTATATGTCAATGGGTACTGTTGACATCTCATTATCCTTCCATTCAGGGGGCACGCAGTGACGCTGCTCACATTGCACTTCCCTGCCTCCGTGAACAGGCTTACTAAGTGTAGTATCAGCCAACGCGCATCCCCTAAAGCAACTATGCTGCCTCACTCTCTCTCCCTTTCATGGATGCACTCTCTCCAGTAAGTGCTTCAGGTTTTTTACAGTCTTCTTCGAGGACTTTGCTAAACCCCAATGGCCTCTTCTCTACATTGGCAACTCACTGCATTCCTTTGCCATTTCTCCTTTTTCCAGTGCAGCAAGGTGTGACAGGGATGCTCACTGCGGCACTTAGCTCGTCTCTCATAGCTCTCCAAGAATCAGACGTGCACACTGACAGCAAGTGTACCACTTACCGCAAAGGTAAGTGCATCACTCTCCTAAAAGCTATTTAAAATCTTAATCAAGCTATAAACAGCTTTAACAGTGACAGGATTCTAATCCTTACTACATGGTGCACTTCCCCACAGTCTGAAAAAAGAGGTTGCATATATAATTAATATTAGATACAGCTACTGTACATTACTGCATGTACTGCCTGTAGTTTATGTAATGTAGCTAAACGTAGCTTGCACAATTACAGTATACAGTACTAATGGACTAGTTAAAGGTAGCTAGTTAGCTAATTTAGCATTACTTATTGTATCTCTTCTGTAGCTGTATAATGTTTAATGTCATAAGCAGCCAATGTGATAAACGGGAGAATAACTGGAGTCCCTAAGGAAAGTTCGGGCCACCCCATTTAATGCAGTTGTCTAAAAAAACAAACGCAAATAAACGTTTAGTGGTACAACAGAAATTAGGTTTCAGAAATGTCATCTTAGCCAACTAGGCTCAGTAGCAAATGGAGCTCATTTGAGTGGATCAGTCACAGGAAGCTGCGTCATACAGAGGCTTCTCCCTGAAGTGAGACAGCCTTCTCTGGAAATGACCAAATAGTGATTTTTCCTTTCTTTAAGCCACTTTTTTGTGTATTTATGGTGTAGCCGAGTACATTTTAATCATTTTTAACCTACAGTTAAACTCAAAATTATTTAACCACCATTGCAAATTAGTTTTTTCCGCAGAATTTTCAGCTATTTGCAGTAAACAAATTAAACAAGAACCATTTTAATAGCTAAACACAACTAATATTACAAGTGATTTCTCCACATTCAACAAAATGCCACTTTTAATGAATACTGCAGTCTCAAAATTACTCAGCCCCCTAAACAGAATCCACAATAAGAATACATCAATACCTGGACTGGCTAGAGTTGTGTTCACTGTGATGTTTAATGGCATGTTAAAAATATGGTTGACTCAAGAGAACTGTCCAAAAAGTTACGAGAAGAGATCATTAACCTTGTACAATCAAGGACAAGAATACAAAAAGATATCAAAGGCACTGAATATTCCTAGAGATACCGTTGGAAGCATAGTTTGCAAGTTCAAAGTTAAAGGAACACTGGCTACATGACCTGGACATGGCAGAAAGAGGAAGCTATCAACAGCTGCCACCAGATTTTTGAGGTGCCCTGCTTGTGAGCTTGGTGGCAGCAGGCATTGAGGTTTCAGTTTCCACAGTAAGGCGCATACTAAACACTGAAGGTCTCCATGTCTAAACTCCAAGACATACACCACTACTGACCCAAAAGCCCAAGAAAAGTTGGCTCCAATATGCTCAATATCATATAAATAAGCCAAGGAAGTTTTGGGATTCTGTTCTATGGCGTGATGAAACAAAACTGGAACTTTTCGTGCTTATGGATCAGCGGTATGTCTGGAGGAGGAAGAATGAAGCATATGCTGAAAACACTCTGCCTACAGTGAAGCATGGCAGTGGCTCAGTGATGCTCTGTGGCTGCTTTGGTTCTTCTGGCACTGGAAACCTGCAGTGTATGGAGGGCAAAATGGATTCAATCAAGTATTAAGAACTAGGAGAAAGTGTCACGCCATCTGTAAGGAAGTGGAAGCTTGGGCGTCACTGGACCTTCCAACAGGAAAATAATCCCAAGCATACTTCAAAGTCCACCAAGGCTTGGTTTCAGAAAAAACTCCTGGAAGGTTCTAGAGTGGCTGTCACAGTCACCTGACGTAAACCCCATAGAAAATCTGAGATTTGAAGAAGGTGGTTGCAGCACACACACCCAAGAATATTAGTGCTGGAGGCCATAGCCTATGAGGAATGGGCTAAGATTCATCAGGAACGCATCCAGAAGCTGCTGTATGGCTATGCATCATGTTTGCAGCAGGTCATAACAGCAAAAGGGTGCTCTACTAAGTACTAAAGATGTACTAAAGATGTCTGTCATGAAGGCGTTGAATAATTTTGAGACAGCAATAGTCATTAAAAGTGGCATTTTGTGTTGAATGTGGAGAAACTGCTTATAATATTAGGTGTGTTGAGCTATTTAAATTGTTCTTGTTTGATTTGTTTATTGCAAACAGCTGAAAATTTGTATATTTTACCAATAAACCTAAATTGCAATGTGAGTTGAATAACTTTGAGTGCAACTGTAAGTGTATTTCATTTTCCAGCTCTTTTAACTGCTCCATTCCTCCAAAGTTGAGTCACAAGTTAAACTTTTAATATTTGTCGATCACTATCTCTGCCACATTGCAAAAAAGGATTTAGTTATTTGTTCCGACAAGATGGGCAACTTTTCAGTAAGATTAATTTTGTTATTTCAAGCTGACGTGACACTAAGACTATTAAGGCTGAATCCTTATTTTGCCTGTTTGTTAATGTTCATGTAGAAAATGTAACACAGTCCTGTCCTTTGTAGCTCTGTCCATTACTCTTTTGTAGATAATTTAATATGTGAGACAAAAAAGCTAAAACACTTACCTGCAAAGCAACTGCAGGATCTGTAATTTGCTGGTAAGGCATCTTTTGTCTCAGTGCTGTGAGCATAATTCTTTAATGGCTGTTCATCCAGATGTCAAGTTCACATTTGAAAGAAATGGTTGACAGTTTGGTGGACTTTCTTTAAGGTTGCATGATTATGATCATCAGGTCTTTTGGGACTCATTGGTTTGTAAATCCTAGCATTACAGTGCAATTATATACTTTTTTCTTTACTTATTTAAACCAAGTCTGTATAAAGAAAGAAGAAGCCTGACAGAGCTGCTGACAAAAAACACTAAGTGGGAGACCAGTAAAATTGTAAGCTAGATCTCAAGCCAAAAACACTCACTTCTGGACACTATTTGTGAAGTTTTTTTTGCTAACTAAAACTTTAAGAATGGAAAGTTTTAGCATTAACAACAACTAAAATGCAACCTTCTTATTTTGTGTTTCTGTGGTTGACAGGCTGAGCTGTTAGCGTCTGTGCTTTAGAACTACAGTGTGAGTGGGGCGCTCCATCTGTCAAGCGTTTTGAAACATTAAGTTTGAAATGCTTCTAAGACATAAGCATACTTCACCCCATAGTTTACACTCTCTGAGCTTTAACTGAGAAGGTTTACTTTGATGTCCATATTAAAATGTTTATATCTTTGCAAGACTTGGTATAATATTTCCAGGCTTTTGTTATGGGTTTCTTCTTCAGCAAGATATATGTATTTTTTAATTTTTACTGCTCAAATATTTGAACATTTTTGCTGAATACAATTAGCATTTTAAATTATTTTGGGAAAAAAACAGTGAGAAGGATTTCTTTTTTTTATCTCTTCTAGGAAATAACTTCTGTCTTAGCAAGCATTAAGAATAAAACGTAATCTGCATGAGTTACAAAACTATTTAAATTTATTCATAGAATTTAATAATGAGAATCTATAAAAAAGACCTCTTAAGGTAAACAGAAAGAATAGAAGCTTCAGTGTAAATAATAATCCAGATATGACGCAAATATATAAATGCAAGCCCCAATAATTGAATACTGTTATGGGCACATTTCCCTTTGTTGTCAAGTGAGGGCAGCAAAAGGTGGTAACTGGTCATTGCTCTGAGTGGGTTAGCTATCATGTGCAGATGGAAACCCCAAAGTGACGGCACAGTAGGTGTTTCACCCACATAAAGCAGGTTTTGGGAATTGTTTTGTGTCTCTAACCAACCTTTACTTTTTTTTTTATTTTGCATTCTGAAAGTCAAATCCAAGAAAAGATCAGATTTTCTACATTGATATAAATTACTGTATTCAGTTCACTTTGTCTATTTTCATCAAAAATGACTGTTCAATAAGAAATTATAACATCTCCAGTTCTTCATTGCTATTTTAATGTAAGCTGATTACAAACAAATGAAGTTTTTACTCAACATCCTGATATAGCTGTGACTAGGATTTCTTGGATACATTACTGCCTGAATCTTTTTTATACAGACATTTGTCAGCATAGCAGTGTGGTGCAATACACCATGGAAAGTGATAATCGCTTCTCACCATATAGCTATCTATAGCCTTACCTTTGTTTTTAAATAACTATCAAGAAAAGGGGCACACATACTTTGAGAGAGGATGAGGTGTGTTGGATCTCGGAAGGAGATGCAACTTCACACAACTATGTATCTATGCAGCCAGGACGGGAATGTCGAGTAGGAGGAGCAATGTTGAGTTGGAGGGGACATACTTGATGGGAGAGATGAAGTTTTCAAGATAACAGTTTGTCATGAATTTGTCACAGCTTATGCTATATATAATAGGGAAAATATACAATTTAAATATACAATTTAAACATAATTGACAAGATACACTGCATGTTCCCAAAACACAGATCTAGACCAAGAACAGCCAGCCTAAGATCCAGACCCAGTTCTTTAATTCCACTCCCCCAAAGAGTGAAATTTACAAAGGCCAGCTTGGATATATCCAATTAAATTGGAAAATGAAGTTAAGCCTAGCAGATAGGATTGAGAGGTGTAAGTTTTTGCAAACCTTATCTTGTGAAGGCAGATTTACATAAATCCCTTCTGTCTGGTTTGGGAACTGCAGTGTCTCTGACCGCAAAGTCCTACAACAGATAAGATCACTGGGGCCTCTCTACCTTCCACTAAAGACATTTTTATCAAGTGTTGTACTCGCAAAGCCTATGCATTGTGAAGGATTGCTCCCATCCTTCCCTCAGTCTGTTTGTCCTAGTTCCACCTGGCAGAAGGTACCGTAGCATTCAAACTACTTCTGCCAGGTTCTGCAACAGCTTCTACCCCTTGGCTGTCCGGAATCTGAACTCTGTGCTTTCCAACTCCACTCAAATATGCTTCTAGTTGATCCAAATGATATACCATAATCGTACATCTGTTACTATTGTATCTTATTTTAAGTTGTTGTTATCATCAATCTATAATTATCTCAAATTATTCAAGCTGTTCATTATTTATTTATTTGAATGAATCAATAAGTATAGTATAGTGTGGTATAGTTTTAGTATAGCACAGTTTTTTACTTGTCTTGTACTTACCCTGTTTTTATGTTATACTGTTTGTGGACGCTAGAGGTGCTGTTGCCCCGCTAAACCCACCAGACAGATGCCCAGGACACACGTTTAAAAGCACCAAGAATAATTTCTTTAATATTCTTAAATAAAGTGCAGAAAGCACTGCACACTCCACAATTCTCTAATCAATAATAATCAATAACAATAATCAATCCTCCACTCCTCCCAGCAGCTCCGTCACTCAACCTCCCAACTCCGGCTCTCCTTGCTGGGATTCCCAAAGTCCTTTAAATAGTCTATGACTCAGAAGTGTTCCTTCTCCAGGTCAAACGCCACATCATCCTTCTCAAGTGTCCCGGAAGTACTGCAGGCTTCCATCCTCGTGACTCCGAAGTACTTCCGGGTTAGTGTAACAGGAATAGTCCCCAGGTTCTTGGTGAGCTCCCCCTAGCGGCACCCATGGCATACAACAGGGCTGAAGAAACGGACTCCAGGTCCCATGTTGCCCTGAGGAAATCCAGGGTACCATTTCCTTCCAGGGGAGCTGCCATCTAGTGTCCCGGGGGGGGGTGGGGGTGGGTGTAGCAGATTGAAATGCCTGCTGTCCATCACATGTTAAACTATGTGTTCTATTTAACTGTGTATACATTGCACCAAGGTCCCGGGGAACGTCATTTTATCCCAGTGTATGCTGTAATACTGTGTATGGATGGTATGACAATAAAGTCACTCCTTCTCGACACTGTAGACCCTCACACTCGACCAGCATTTTCGGAATCAGACAAACATCTTGAAAGGCAAAGTCGCTCCCGTTAACTGCTGAAAAAGAGAGAAGAGGCAATGCAATTGGTGCATTGCCTATTTTAGAAAGGATCCATTTCAGTTTATCAAAGTCCCAGGCAAAAAGTTTACTGGAGGGTGTGAAACTGTGTGTGTGTGTGTGTGAGAGAGAGAGAGAGAGAGAGAATGGGGCACTTCAGTCACCTTGGAGTTTGTGCGACGGCTGATACCACAGTAAATGGGAGAGTTCCTGAAGGAGGGGGAAGCGGAGTGTGTGCAATTTTAAAACGAATTCCCTGATTGGATGAATGAAAGTACATTGGCAGGGATTGGGCACCACAATCCCCCTTGACATATAAAACTGGGGAATAGACACTATAGTTCACCTTTTGACTGGATTGGGTGTCTGGTAAACCTTCAGACCAAGGTGAATAGTGAAAGCGGTGTTATGAGCAAAGGTTAAAGCCCTTGAATTTCAAAAGGGGACTTTAACAGATTTTTTTTTCTTCAGTGTAAATAGCTTTTTGTTTTCTTTTACCCTGATAATTTAAAAAGGGAAAAGATATAAGGACATTTGATTTTGTGTATAGTTTTTTTTCTCTCCAATAATATTCCTTTTGAGAAGATCATTTTCTTTTTTGTGTAGCATTTTTGAGTAAGAGTTTATTTTTGTAGGACAGTAACTTTGTAAATATGTTCTGTTTTTTATTTTTATTATTTTTGCTGTTTGTGTGTCATTAGGACTGTATTTTATATAATGACACTACATTACTTTGATTTTGGAATTTTGTGTTTGAGCCTTTTTGGTTGAAGCATCTGTAAATAAAGAACACTGTTTTTCTCCACTTTTATACATTTGTGTTTATGCCTTTCTACTCTCATTGTCGATATGTTTGGTTCATGAACTACAAAAGCCCAACCTGCAGCATGGTGCCAGTTCCTACTACATGGGGTTTCACAAGCGGTGATTACAAATACAAACTGCTGTTTATTACTTTTATCATTACATTTTTTAAATATTGTAATAAGATGCAAGGAAACATAAAACATAAAGAAAACATAAAGTCCTTGCTGGGAAGACATGTAATCACAATCCCTGTAACTCTCATAAAACTTTCTGATCTGTCTATGAGTATGGAGTGAATGCAAATATTCTTATCCATTTGGATCTTTAAAATCCATCTTGTTCTTGTTGCTGCATCATTCCAAAGGTAGTAAAGTATAAAAAAATAATCATAATGAATCACTATCTCACTCAAAGTACTTATATTATGTTATATTTTTATAGCATTATTAGTTAGTCATTTCAGTCATCACATCCTTGTTCAAAACATTTTAGGCAATAGGCTCAATAACAAATAAAACACAGATTATAGACTCCCCCTAATCACATGTACTGTAATTAATATAAATATATGCCAGTGTTTATATTCCAGATCACTTTGTTTTAGCAGTTAGTATTGCTGCCTCACAGCTCCAATGATAAAAGTTTCGTCCCAGTCACTGTCTTTGTGTAATTTATGCACTCACTTTATAGTCAGTAGTTCAGGAGCTTTTGAGTGGATAATAATGGTGCAATGGTCTTTTAAGTGTCCCTGAGGGCTAGAGAAGCGTCCGCTAACCAAGCTGGATTGAGCGAAGTGGCCTAAAATGAGACCTGTGCTGTGAGGCACCAGACCTAACCACTGTACCATAATGTTTCTTTGAGATAAAAATATACTCTGAATCAGTAGTTTGTATCCTTTCTCTCTCTCTTTGTCTGTCAAGTTCCCATCATTGCATCTGACTAAAACCCATAAAGCCTATAATGTAATCAGTGTTATGTACTGTACTTGGGAGGGTTGCCCCATCACTTCCCGATCTATGCTACATAGCATGCTTAATCCAGTTTTGAAGATACAACGTACAACAAATCTTCATTATGCAGAACAGCGAAATATTCATAATATTCTCATTATGGTCAGCTAATTAATACACCCCTCAAATGAAAATACTGGATTTTTTAAAAACATATGTGAGGTGAAAATCCGGGTGGAGAACAAGTTGAATAGTTATATAATGCATGTGTGTGTATGGCGCACTCACAGATCAAGCAATGGCGGAAAGCATAGAATACGGATGTGTGAAAGTTCTGTGTGTCTGCAACGCAAATCAGGCAGGTAGCACAGATTGGGTAATGACACTCCCAATTCAATATGGCTGCTACAGTTCTGTGAAATAAGGCACAGGGAAAGAAAGTTAGTTTAAGCTGGCCACACATCAAATTTTTAGGGAAAAATTTTTGCTGCAAAAAATCGATTTGGCAAATTTTGCCAATCAACAATAGTAGTCGGTCATTTTCACTCTTACTCATATCCATCCTAAAAATGTTGTATTTGTTTGTCAGGCAACCACATATAAAACTTCTTCATGATGGTGTTAGTCAAGGTTAGTTGGTGTCTGTCGAAATGCATACATATGTCATTGTGAATTTTGCAAATAATAACGGGCAGCTTTTGCTCTTATTCAAAGTAGTAAGAAGTTCAAATCCAATCTATAAATATTTTAAATAGTTTTTTATGATGGCATGTTAGTTTCATTTTGATGCTGAGCACAAAAGAAAAAAGTATCATCAATAAAAGGGGATGCACGCATCAATTAAAAGAAGAAAAACAACATACAATGCAAATGCCACAAAAGAGCAGCACAACATAAAGGCTAATAATGAAAAAAAAGTACCAAAATAGGATTTTTGTTTTTGTTAGGGTGGTTCTCCATGTAAACCGCAATGCCCCACAAATTGGTCCTATTTGAATTGTTTTCCTAATGAAATAAAATGAACATAAATGATGCATATGTTCTCAGCACACAGTACAGTAGCTCCACTATAATATCTGTTCTTACTTTAATTACAATTATATTACTTTACTGATATAATTCGAGCTCTGAACACTACATGCTCATAAATAAAGTATTTGTTTTGTATTCAAAAATGTATACAATATCACTGAATAAAATCTAAAATTACAGGGATAAAGATATTAAGTTGATACATCCATTATCAAATGTGTGTTCTACATGCCTTTTTTAAATGTTTTAATTTGGACACTTGGTGGTTTTAATACAATATATATGGCTAACATAAGGCTATTAGCAAGTTTCCATTTCTGAGGTGCAAAATGTTATTAACTCATTCATTCTCTTCTACACTTATTGGCCAATATATTAGGTAGAACTGTTAAACTGCATGTTAATGCAAATATCTAATCAGCCAATCACAAGGAAGCAGCTCAAAGCATTTAGGCATGTAGACCTTGTCAAGATGACCTGCTGAAGTTTAAACTGACCATCAGAATGGGGAAGAAAGGTGATTTAAGTGACTTTGAATGAGGCATGGTTGTTGCTGCCAGATGGGTTGGTCTGAGTATTTCAGAAACTGCTAATACACTGAGATTTTCACAAACAGCCATCTCTAGGATTTACAGAGATTGGTCCAAAAAAGAGAAAATATCCAGTGAGCAGCAGTTCTCTGGACAAAAATGCCTTGTTGATACCAGAGGTCAGAGGAGAATGGCCATATTTGTTCAAGTTGACAGAAAGGTAACTCAAATAATGACCCATTATAACTGAGGTAAGCAGAAGAGCATCTCTGAAAGCACAACATGTCGGAGCTTAAAACAGATGGGCTACAGCAGTAGGAGACCACATGGGGTGCTATTTTTGTCAGTTAGGAACAGGCAACTGAGACTAAAATTTGCAAAGAGTCACCAAAATTGGACAATAGAGAATTTGGAGAAATGTTGTCTGGACATTCGGATGGTAGCGTCAGAATTTGGCGTCAACAACATGAAAGTATGAATTCATCCTGCCTTGTATCAATAGCTCAGGCTGGTGGTGGTGGTATATTGGAGTGGGGGATATTTTCTTGGCACACTTTGGGCCCATTAGTACCAATTGATTGTCATTTAAATGCCACAGCCTACCTAAATATTGTTGCTTCCCATGTCCCTTTATAACCACAGTGTACCTATCTTCTGATTGGTACTTCCAGCAGGATAATATGACAAAGGTCAAATCATCTCAAACTGGTTTCTTGAACATGACAATGAGTTCACTTTACTCAAATGGCCTTCACAGTCACCAGATCTCAATCCATAGAGCACCTTTGGGATGTGGAGAGCATTATGGATGTGCAGCCTACAAATCTGCAGCAACTGCACAATGCTATCATGTCAATATGGACCAAAATCCCTGAGGAATGTTTCCAGCACCTTGTTGGATCTATACTATGAATAATTATGGCTATTCTGATAGCAACAGGAGGTCCAACCCAATGCAAGCAAAAAGTACCTAATAAACTGGCCAGTGAGTGTAGTTAGGTAATGTCAGGCATATTTTATGTTGTAGTCAATAAATCACAAAGTAGGAGTAGTCTTATTTTGAGGGATTAACAAGGAGCTTACAGCTATTTGAATATACAGCAGGTGTAACCCCCCAAGTATATACCTACAGTATATACAGTACATATACAGTCATATGAAAAAGTTGGGGAACCCCTCTCAGCCTGCGTAATAATTTACTCTACTTTCAACAAAAAGATAACAGTGGTATGTCTTTCATTTCCTGGGAGCATCTGAGTACTGGGGTGTTTTCCAAACAAAGATTTTTAGTGAAGCAGTATTTAGTTGTATGAAATTAAATCAAATGTGAAAAACTGGCTGTGCAAAAATTTGGGTACCCTTGTAATTTTGCTGATTTGAATGCATGTAACTGCTCAATACCTGCGGTGGGTTGGCACCCTGCCCGGGATTGCTTCCTGCCTTGTGCCCTGTGTTGGCTGGGATTGGCTCCAGCAGACCCCCGTGACCCTGTGTTCGGATTCAGCGGGTTAGAAAATGGATGGATGGATGGAACTGCTCAATACTGATTACTTGCAACACCAAATTGGTTGGATTAGCTCGTTAAGCCTTGAACTTCATAGACAGGTGTGTCCAATCATGAGAAAAGGTATTTAAGGTGGTCAATTGCAAGTGACTCTCCTCTGAAGAGTGACAGCATGGGATCCTCAAAGCAACTCTCAAAAGATCTGAAAACAAAGATTGTTCAGTATCATGGTTTAGGGGAAGGCTACAAAAAGCTATCTCAGAGGTTTTAACTGTCAGTTTCAACTGTAAGGAATGTAATGAGGATATGGAAGGCCACAGGCACAGTTGCTGTTAAACTCAGGTCTGGCAGGCCAAGAAACATACAGGAGCAGCATATGCGCCGGATTGTGAGAATGGTTACAGACACCCACAGATCGCCTCCAAAGACCTGCAAGAACATCTTGCTACAGATGGTGTATCTGTAGATCGTTGTACAATTCAGCACAACTTGCACAAAGAACATCTGTATAGCAGGGTAATGAGAAAGAAGCCCTTTCTGCACTCAAGCCACAAACAGAGTTGTTTGTTGTATGCAAATGCTCATTTAGACCAGCCAGATTCATTTTGGAACAAAGTGCTTTGGACTGATGAGACAAAAATTGAGTTATTTGGTCATAAGAAAAAGCACTTTGCATGGCGGAAGAAGAACACCGCATTCCAAGAAAAACACCTGCTACCTACTGTCAAATTTGGTGGAGGTTCCATCATGCTGTGGGGCTGTGTGGCTAGTTCAGGGACTGGGGCCCTTGTTAAAATCGAGGGTCAGATGAATTCAACCCAATATCAACAAATTCTTTAGGATAATGTTCAAGCATCAGTCAGAAAGTTGAAGTTACGCAGGGGTTGGATATTTCAACAAGACAATGACCCAAAACACAGTTCAAAATCTACAAAGGCAACATGATATGACTCAGGCGCCACCGCAAGTGGCAGCCTTTCCAGTAGCTCCATGTACGACTATATATTTCTGCCTTTTTCTCTATTTCTCTGATCACTCCTACCACTTTCTTTTATGTGGACTTGTTTCCTGGACACTTTTTACTACTTTTTACTACATGGACATGGATTTTTACATGCCGAAACTCGCCTATTTAAGTAGTCAACTTCAAGCGCTGAAAACAAAGGCCCATGCCGGTGTGGTTCCCTATTTACCCGACGAGGTAAGAAGGTCATATCGTGAAATGTGAACTCACTACCAAATAAGATTGACAAACCGGCTGCGCTGGTGAAAAATGTCAGGACCTACAAAGAATGCAGTTTGTTGTGTTTTTGTGAAACGTGGCTAACAACTAACATCCCAGATGCTAACGTGGAGCTACCCGGGTTTAGCACAGTTAGAGTGGACAGAGACGCAAATACCTGCGGGAAGCGGAAAGGAGGAGGACTCACTCTCTATTTGAATACAAGATGGTGCAACTCTGGACATGTAAACATCAAAATCTCCACTTGCTGCAGGAACATTGAACTGTTGGCTATAAGTCTGCATCCCTATTACTTGTCCAAAGAGTTTGGACACGTCATTGTTGTTATTGTTTACATCCCTCCTCAGGTGGACGTGGATATAGCGTGTGACGTCATCCATGCAGCTGTTGCTAAACTACAAACACAGCACCCTGAGGCGCTTGTGCTAATCTCTGGAGACTTTAGCCATGTGATGCTGGACAAAACATTACCTGCCTTCTCCCAGTATGTGGATTGTAACACCCAGGGAAATAGGACTATTGACCTACTGTATGCAAACGTTAAAGATGTATACAGCGCCACCCCGCTGCCTGCGCTTGGGAAAGAAGATCATAACCTGGTTCTGCTTCAGCTTCACTACAAACCAAGAGTGAGGGAGCTACCTACAACCACACGCTCATTCAGGAAGTTGTTCCCTGAGGCAGAGCAGGCTCTGAGAGACTGCTTTGGAACTACGGACTGGGATATCCTGCAGGGATCATATAGTGAGAACATTGAGGAGGTTGTTGACTGCACTACTGACTACATCAACTTCTGTATGGACATTGTGGTTCCAGTAAGAACAGTACGCTGCTATGCTAACAACAAGCCATGGATTACAAGTGACATCAAGGGTCTTTTGAACCAGAAGAAATGGGCTTTTAAAGGCGTGATCAAGCGCGTGCAGAAGGAAAACCTAGTCCAGCTCAGGGCGGCAAAGGAGCAGTACAGGAGAAAGCTGGAGCCGAAGTTGCAGAATAACAGCATGAAGGAAGTGTGGGATGGGTGCCACCGTCGAGAGAGATGTGGAGAGAGCAAACCAGATGAACAACTTCTTTAACAGGTTTGACCACCCTAACCCACTCTCACCTCAGAGTACTGCACCCTCCACCCATCCTTCTGCTTATACCAGCATAGGAGAGTTTCCCCCCACCCACAATTACAGCAGCCTAGGTAAGCAGAGACCTGAGGAGACTTCGTGCCAGCAAAGCAGTGGGTCCAGATGGAGTATCGTCATGACTGCTGAAAGCCTGTGCGTTGAAGCTGTGGAGTCCTCTACAGCGTATCTTCAACCTGAGCCAGGAACAGGGGAGTGTCCCGAGGCTTTGGAAAACATCTTGCATCACCCCAGTCCCAAATGTATTATGTCCTAGTGAGCTGAATGACTTCAGGCTTGCCGCTCTGACGTCACATGTGATGAAGACCATGGAGCTGCTGCTGCTTCACCACCTGAAGCCACAGGTCAGCCACGTCCTCGACTAGGGAATCCATTCCTGGGATTCCCGGACATTTTTCATTCCCGCATTCCCGGGAATGAAACTGCTGTAATTCCTGGGAAAATGGGAACGGCCAAGCTTGCATATATAACGTGTAAAAATCAATCAAGAAATAACCGAGTTATAGTTGAAAATAATTAAGTGGCACGGTTTTTTGGCCCACGGTGTAGTGTGTTGCTGATTAATTCAGTCAACAACAGACCAGCAGCAGTCAATCTCCCGGCTGACTGAGCACAGTGGACTGGGAGGAGTCTGCACTCTGCAGCGCACAAATGCCGGGACGGGTCAGAGTTCATTGATGTCTGTGCTGTTGACAGCTTTGAACAGCAACTTGAAATTGCAATGCGTCAGTCTGTTGCATCTGCATTATCTGTGCTAAGAAACTTGCCATTACAGAATAATGACAAGAAACTGGATGCATCAGTAAAAGCTGAAACGGCGGTGTTTCAGAGCAATGGCAAGTGCGGGCATTGTTTAGAACAAGTGTATCGGTATCTGATAACTGTGCCGCCTACTTCAGTGGAGGCAGAGCGTGCTTTCTCAGCGGCTGGCATACTCTGCACGAAGGTGTGCTCTCGCCTGGACGACTGCACGCTCGACACATTGTGCTTTCTACGCTCTTATTACTGCAACTAACTAGATACACGTACTTATATGACAGCATGAACTGCTTGTAGTTAAGGTTAGTCTTTTATTGGTGTCAACATATTGCAGTAGTTTTATTAAAAATAAGTGTCTCTTGTTCTAAAACCGTTCACATGTGAGATGCCCGTGCACTGTGTCATTCCCGGGAGCCCTGACATGCAGGATTCCCGAATTCCCGGAAATGGATAAACCCGTCCGGGAATGGATTCCCTACCCTCGACCCTCTGCAGTTCGCATACCAGGAGAAGGTGGGAACGGAAGATGCCATCATCTACCCTCATGCCCTCCTGGACCCTGTGATCATCAGAGGTGACTGTGTGTAGAAGGTGCAGACCTATAAATACCTGGGAGTGCAGCTGGATGATAAATTGGACTGGACTGCCAATACTGATGCTCTGTGCAAGAGAGGACAGAGCCGGCTATACTTCCTTAGAAGACTGGCTTCCTTCAACATTTGCAATAAGATGTTCTATCAGACGGTTGTGGCAAGCACCTTCTTCTACACGGTGGTGTGCTGGGGAGGCAGCATAAAGAAGAGGGACGCCTCACACCTGGACAAACTGGTGAGGAAGGCAGGCTCTATTGTAGGCACGGAGCTGGACAGTTTGACATCCGTGGCAGAGCGACGGGCGCTGAGCAGGCTGCTGTCAATCATGGAGAATCCACTGCATCCACTAAACAGTATCATCTCCAGACAGAGGAGCAGCTTCAGCGACAGACTGCTGTCAATGTCCTGCTCCACTGACAGACTGAGGAGATCGTTCCTCCCCCACACTATGCGACTCTTCAATTCCACCCGGGGGGGTAAACGTTAACATTATACAAAGTTATTATCTGTTTTACCTGCATTTTTATCACTCTTTAATTTAATATTGTTTTTTTATCTATGTATCTATCTAAAGGCGTTCATGCAGAGGGAGAAGTACAACGTTCCGGAATGGCCGTCACAGTCCCCTGACTTGAATATCATCGAAAATCGAAATGATTTGAAGCAGGCTGTGCATGCTCGGCAGCCATTTAATTTAACTGAACTGGAGAGATTTTGTATGGAAGAATGGTCAAAAATACCTCCATCCAGATTCCAGACACTCATCAAAGGCTATAGGAAGTGTCTAGAGGCTGTTATATTTGCAAAAGGAGGCTTAACTAAGTATTGATGTAATATCTCTGTTGGGGTGCCCAGATTTATGCACCTGTCTAATTTTTTTATGAAGCATATTGCATATTTTCTGTTAATCCAATAAACTTAATGTCACTGCTGAAATACTACTGTTTCCATAAGGCATGTCATATATTAAAAGGAAGTTGCTACTTTGAAAGCTCAGCCAATGATAAACAAAAATCCAAAGAATTAAGAGGGGTTCCCAAACTTTTTCATATGACTGTAAATCTGAATTCAGTATGAATTTTTAATTCAGATGGAATTCTGTATGTAAAGAATGAGTTTTGATTTATTTAGCCACACAAGTGGTACCTGCATAATGTATTACTGTATGTTGTTGTACATATCATGTTCATTTTAACTTTTCCTTGGATTTTTGCACAGAAATGTGGCTGATATGTATGAGAAAAGGTATTTTTTACATTTTGAGAAAGGCTACTATAAAATCTTAAGAAAAAATAACAGTTTTTTCCTACCTAACATACTAATTATGTTCAGTTTGTGAACCAAACTATGGAATGTGTGAATGTTACACCACTTACATATATGTGTAGATGTGCATACAGTTTGTAAAATAGCAACTCAGAATCCAAAGGACAAAACAAAGAAAGCTTATTTATTTTTGCAGGCACCACTGTTGAGACTTTTGCTGTTATAAAATATGAATGGCAATAAAGTGCAATTTATGTTGCCTTGAAGGAATGTGAAAGCATAATTGTTTACTGAATTGTGAATTTTATGGCATAAAGCATCTATCATACTGAGTAAAATCTCAAGAGGATTTGCATAGCAATCTGCATTGTTGATGCCTAATTTAGAAACAGTTCTTAAATATTAAATATTTTGGTTGAAATAATTAAGAAATTAATGCTAATTTGTACATATTGCCTCTAATAGCAGATACTGTAAAAAAATTACTTCAGAAAGCTATTATGGCAAAGTGTATACATCAAAAGACTGAATCCAAATTGCTAAAAAAATGAACAACCTTAATTATTTAATTGTTGGAACAGTTTAGCTATTAGCTAAATGCACAAGTCTGATGGACTGAATGACCTCCTTTAATTTGTCAAATTTATTTATGCACTTATGTAATGTTATCAGAATCAGAACTCCCTTTGACTTCAGACTTACAGCACAATACCAGTGCTTGCCATTTATAGAAATTTTCAGATGACTCATCCATCATTGCCTGCATTAATAATGGAGATGATTCAAAGTACAGGAATGTTGCTGAGGACTTCATTTTGTGGTGCAGGGACAATAACTTGCAACTCAACACCAGCAAGAGAAAAGAGCTGGTGGTGGACGTCCAACGTGCCAAGATGCCTGTGAGACCAGTCACCACTCAGAGGAAGGACATGGAAGTGGTGCAGAGCTATAAGAACTTGAGGGTTCATAAAAAACAAACTGGACTGACCTGACAACACATTGGAGTTGTACAAGAAGAGCCCGAGCAGACTGTACTTGAGACTGAGGTTTTTTGATGCATGTCGCAAGCTGCCTGAAATGTTCTACCAGTCCATAGTAGCCAGTGTGGTGTTCTATGCTGTGGTCTCCTGGGGAAGCAACCTGAGCACAAAAGAAACACAATGCCTGAACAAACTTATCAAGATGTCACAGGATGGACCCTGGACACACTAGATGCTATTGAGGAAAAGAGGATGATGGCAAAACTGGATGCCATCATAAAAAATCCCTTCCCTCCTCTCTAGGAGGCACTAACTTGGAGCACTTCTATCCAAAGACTTATTTCACCACAATGTTTTAAGAAGTAACTCTAGGGGTCTTTTCTGTCCACTGCTATCAGGCAATTCAACGCTTCCGCCCAATGCACTCATTATGTTTATCCATCCATCCATTATCCAACCTGCTATATCCTAACTACAGGGCCACGGGGGTCTGCTGGAGCCAATCCCAGCCAACACAGGGCGCAAGGCAGGAAACAAACCCCGGGCAGGGCGCCAGCCCACCTCAGGACATACACACACACACCAAGCACACACTAGGGACAATTTAGGATCGCCAATGCACCTAACCTGCATGTCTTTGGACTGTGGGAGGAAACCGGAGTACCCAGAGGAAACCCACGCAGATACGTGGAGAACATGCAAACTCCACACAGGGTGGACCCGGGAAGCGAACCCAGGTCTCCTAAATGTGAGACAGCAACGCTACCCACTGTGCCATCATGCCGCCCTCATCATGTTTATTTATGTATTTATTGATTGGGTGTATTATCTGTCCTGTGAGTCTGTATTCTTGCTTTTTATGTTTCTACAGCTTTATGCATTTGAATTTAACCATGGGATTAATAAAGTTTTATCTTATCTAAACTTTTTTTGCCAGGAACACTAATGTGTACAATGAATTTGTCTTTATAGTATTGGTTCAACATACAAGAACAACAGAGAACTTAAAAGATACATATAAAAAGATAAAATATTAAATTATACAATATGATGCAGCATACAAGCAATATAAAAAATAAAGAGAAAAAGTGGGATTAAAATGTCCAAGTAGTCTAGTGTACTGCATAGATACTTTATAAAACCTTAGATCTGATTAGTCAGAATAACTGAATAAAACTGTTTAGGTGACAGGTTGATTTGGCTTTCACTGCAGAAAGATGATTGCTCGAGGGAAGTCTTTGGAATAGGTGATTCCCTGTGTGAATTGGATCAGAAATGATCTTTGCAGATGTCTTCTGTACCTTGAACTCATATAGAACTTGAATGTGAGGTAAATTACATCCTACGATCTTTGCTCTGATGATGCACTGCAAATTGTCCTTCGCCTGAACAGGGGCAGCACCAAACCAGACAGTTATAGATGAGGTCAGAATGAACTCGATGATGGCTGTGTAGAATTGGACCAATATTGTTTAAGGAAGAGTGAATTTCCCCAAATGATGCAAAACTAACATTCTCTGATGGGCTTTCTTAATAATACATGTGATATTATTGTCCTACTTAAGATTTGTGACAGTACAGTGCCAAGAAATATAAATTACTCTCTCATCCCGTTTCCTGAAATCTGTAATCATCTCCTGAGTTTTTTTAATGTTAAGGTCCAAACTATCACAGCTACATCACAATGACAGATGTTCCACCTCTTGTCTGTATATGGATTCATTGTTTGAAATGAGGCCTATTAGGCCAGGTTTATACTTTACACCAGGGGTCCCCAACCCCCAGTCCGCGGACCACTACCGGGCCGCAGCCGTCTGACAGCTGGGCCGCGAGAGAACTGCCAGCAACGGTGACTCACTCAGACTTTTCAGAACGCTTGGCGGGCGGGGCTTTGCAGCAGGCACAGAGAGAGGAGAGAGACCGAGGTGAGAGAGTATTACAGCAAAGTTATTTTTATGGTCCCAACAGTTTCCCCATATGACATGAGTCTATAGAAATCACGTTACTACGAAGTACATTCAGCAGATGCTTTCATTACAACCAATTGACCTTGAAATGCTTGAACGAATCATGCACAGAGCAGTTAGATCTGTGGTCACAGCTCAGTTGTGCACGTTTGCACAACAATCCCCAAACAGAAACATTGTAAAAAAAAAAAAAAAAATCTCTTTCTTCGAACTTTCCTCGTACTGTTTTTATTTTTTTTTTTTGCTGTTTTTGTTTTCTGTGGTTTTCAGTGATACCTTTTGCTTATTGCTTGTCAACATTTGAAAAACATCCATTGGAATTTAACTCATTGTCACCCTCCTATAGAAACGGCAGACACGAAAAAAAGATAGCAGTGTTAATGTTTGTGATGTGCAATCTGTTGGAATGGCAAATGCAAAGCATATGTCTTTGTTATATGCAAAAAAAGAAGAAAAATCTCGGGTTGCAAACGTATGCAAACTGCTTAATAACTTAATAATAATAGAAATGTTATGTAAATTGTGTATAAAACTGCCACCCCCCACCGACCCCCCCCCCCACCGACCAGTCCGTGGAAAAATTTGCATCTAATAAAGTGGTCCTTGCTGTCAAAAAGGTTGGGGACCACTGCTTTACACGACATGAAATGTGCTCTTGTGGACACTTCTGCTATGCAAGTGTTGTAATGTTTATACTTGCACGCATATTTTACGTAAATCTGGAAGATTCCACCAGGTGGCAGTGAGAGATATCATCACAGTAAGTAAGAAAACAATCAGGTTCCCTGTGTTGTGAATTGCCTGAAATATCCTTTACATTCCAAGGACACCTTGCCACAATATCTCTGAAAAGGATGGAAGTTTAATGATTACATCCATCAATCCAGGAATGTGCCCATTCTAGCAAGCATCGAGCACAAGGCACAAACAATCCCTGCATCATCTCATTGCAAGGGGAATACAAGTAAACACATATACTAGCATCATTTTAGCATCACCAAATCCCCAAACCTGAAAGTCTTTGGAAGGAAACTGGAGCACACTTTGGAAACCCACCAGGAAAACATGCAAACTCCAGGCAGGTAACACATGGGACATGACTTCTTGCAAGGCAGCAGCACTACTGCTCTGATACCATGCAGCCCCCACATATTAATTATTAACAGTATTTATTATTTAATTGAAGTTACTGATTTATCTGCAAAATGTAATATATATACTTTAATGCATTTCATCATGAAAGTGATATCAAGTATGAATCTAAGGATTGTAAATGTGCAGAGAGCTGGAATATCATACATTTAATGTGTTCTGTGTGGTGATCTATTGCTGCTTGCCACTGCTGTCAGCTCAGGAGGAAGCCACAGAAGCATGTAGCCATTAACAACTGGGTCGTTTTAAGATGATGTTTACGACAGTCTACTTTAATGACAAAATAAACTATGGGATTAAAGTGGAAATTTTGAAATTAAAGCCGAAATTTCCACTTTAATCACAAAATAGACCTTTTTACTGTATGCATCATTTTTTTCCTCTATGGCTCAAATACGTTGCCGTACATTCTGATGCTGTTGTGAAGGCGCAAAAAAAAAAAAAAAAGATGGTACAGAAGATGGTATGTGAAACCTTTAAAATGTATCGTGTCATTACAATGGGGAATACGCGATGCTTGAATATAAAAGCACTACGAATGCATTTGTATGTCAGCATTTTGCTTAACCACATCGAACCATTCATTAAACATCGAAAGATGCACATTGATCCTGTAGGATCTCCAAAGCGGCTTGCTGTCACATGTTGATAGTAGACAGAGACTTTGACATCACGTTCCAAGTTGAACACACTGTGCCCCCCGATTTTTTGCTGGTAGTGCAATTTGCGCACATGTTGCATTAATTTCTGAGGACGTGCTCAGAGGACAAGTTAAATGAACGCTGGGAACGCGTGGCTGCCATGATGCATACATGTAAACATTCTGAGTGTGAAGTGTAAACTGGCCCTGTGTGTGATGTCATCTGCAAATTTCAGAAGTTTGACAGACAAATTGCCTTAGTTACAGTCATTCATATATAGTGAGAAGAATAATGGGGAAAAGGACACAGTGATGCATCAGTACTAAGGGTTAATGGGTCAAACATGCATGTGCTCAACTGTACATACTGTCTCCTATCTGTAAGAAAGTCTGTAATTCAATGACAGATTGAACTGAGCAAGTTGAATTGGGTGAGTTTCTTATCTAGGACTTCTGGGATGATTGTATTGAAAGCAGATCTAAACTCCGCAAACAAGATCTTCATATATATACCCCATGGCTTATCAAGTCGTTGATAAATAAAGCTCAGACCTAAGTTCACTGCATCATCATGTATGCAAACTGAAATGGATCCTAAAAGTCTTTTGTAGCATTCTTGAGATAATTCCAAGGTCTTTATTACCATAGAGGATGAAGCTGGTCTGTTGCCATTCAGACCTGTTTCCTTTGATTTTTTTTGCTACTGAAATGTCAGTGATAACACTTAATTGGTTAAAATTAGGGTTGAGGGAGGGTTATGTGACTCAAGTCAAGTAAACCAATTTATGAAAACCTGCAATCCAATTGGATGTCCATCAGAGTTACTGAATCGTAGAGCTGCAGAGATCTTCAGCTGAACCCATCTCCATTGCTCAGCTTACAGTATATCAAGGGACCAAAGGTTCTCAAAAATTACAATATGGTCACCCTGCATTGCTGACTATGACAAGAAGGATTCATGGAATCATGTGGGTTTCTTCCAAAGGTCCTTCCATCGGAGACAATTACGATTCATTAGACAAACATTTTCCATTTTTCTTGCAGCTGTGCCTTCATGTATCTGTGAGAGGATTGGAACTACTTTATTGTAAAGTACAACAAGTTTTGGGCTATTCTTCTTTCATACTTCCTATTGCCCATCTATTTGTCTATACATTGTGTCGCCACTTGCCCTTTTCGTTAACATTATTTCTGACCACAGTTCCTCCATTGAGATGTTTTCGGTTGATGCCTAATTGATATTCCAATATCACCAACGCATGCAACAACATCAGAGGTCGTTGTTACTAATACACATGTGGAATCTGGAACCAGTTAGTATGCCAAATTCACAGTCACTTTAACTGAAATTTCTTGCTCACTAGCCACTGGATATGCCCATCCTGTTAATGATTGATCAGTTAATCATAAATGATGGGCATCACACCTAATAAAATGGGCACATGATATATTAAATCAGTTTGAGTGCATGTTCTTGTTGGACTTTACTTTGAACATGAGTATTTTATATTACTTATACACAAAGCAAAACTAACAGCTTAAAAACTTTTCTTTCTAGGAGGGTGTAGTTTAATCATTTCTGGATCTATACTAATTTCTCAAGTGCATGCTTCACAGCCTTTTTGTCCCACATAAATTATGATTCCACATAATTTTTATGAATAAATGTGTATTAGTCACATTCATTTTACTTACTGTCTACAGTTTCTCTTTGGAATGTAAATCTTTAGAGATCGCTTGTGTTAGATCTAAGATTGTATTTCTTTGGTGTAATATTATTTACTTTCCCAAATGTTGCCAGATTTGCAATCTCAGAAAGAAAGGCTAAATGTAAAACAGAAATGGGGATGTTAATTGTAGACTTTCCTGTGCAGCCCCTGAAAGACTACAGCTTTAAACTCTCAGTAATGGTAAAAATGGAAAATTAGCATCATCTACATCTCAGACATGAATATTATTAAGCTCTGTGCACATTAAAATGAATATGTATTCAGCTGTGTAGCCGATTGAACTGATATGCCAGTTATACTCAACCAGGATGCTGTTGATAAACAGAATGCTATATTGACACAGCTGCCAATGGTTGACACAAAATTAAATGCCTGATAAATTCTTCCCCATGTATTTAATAACATCTTTATCTCCTGACCACACATTTCCCAATGAATTACATTCTTCTCTGTCGGCTTATTTTCAGATATTTTTTGACATTTTTGTTCTGAGACTATTGGAGGATTTCTCTCCTTGTCGGTGTCACAGTATAGTTTCTCTATTCCCTTTCTGATTGTCTCATTTATTTTCTTCCTTTGTCACCTGGGCAGTAATTAAAGCAGTGAAGTAAGTATTACGAAGAGTATGGTACAAATGGTGCAAACATTCATCCAAACCACTGTCAACTGGTTTACAATGCTCCGAATTGTATTCAACTCCATTAACATACATTTGTTTAAATTTGGTTGAGAATTAGCATAACAAATCAGCAGGAATGTGTGTTCATTTGATTTGGGGTCTCAGGGAGAATTCTGGCCAGCAATGATTTCAAAGTGGAGTGCTTTTCTGCTTCATTAGTTTTCCTCCTGGACCTTAAGGTTATGCCCAATGTTTGAAACACATGCCACTAAGGTGATTAGTGATGCTTTTAACTGGTCTGATAGGAATGTTTTTTTGTGGATATACTATTCTATTTAGAGTTAGTTCCTCTCTTATATTTTGTGATATCCTTTACAGTTTAATTCTCCTATTACTCTTTCGGAGAACACAAAAAAAAATTATGTAATGATTTTTCACTTTCTTTCCAAAAAATATAGTGCATTTGTAAGTTAATCAAATTTGGTGTCATCTAGTAAAACATCAGTATGGAATGGTTCATAGAGCACTTCCATGTAAATTGCACTTTGCTGCAGGAAATCACTTTTTACTATACAATCTGACTGTACTTGTACTGTCCAATAACATATAGTCAAACACATTAACTTATATAATATATATTACTGTAAACAAATAAATGTGGAGTAAAATGAACTGTAGAATGAATGAAGTGAACGGCTTAAATGATACTTAATCTGAAATGAAGACATTTGGTCAAAAGTAAACAAGCTTTTCAAATAGACAGATTGATACGAGGAGGCTTATTGCCTGTGTGCATGTCAACCTTTCAGATCTATTATGTTGTTTCTGTGTGTGTTCATTTCTTTGTCTACATCCTCCAGCATGTGCTCTGGTAGGGCAAACAAGCTGTCAGCTATCTTCACTTATAAGTCTCTTTGTGTGTGTGTGTGTTTGTATGGGCCTTCATATGTGCATACATGTATATTTAAATAAACTTTGTATCTCAAAAACTACTTGCGCAAAAATGTTGCACATTAATAGGCCTGGTCCTATGACTAAACAGAGTAGAGTTAAAATATTCCGGTTAACAACAGAATTTCCAAAGCCTACGAAAAAACTTGTAATTCCTTAAATCCCTTCGCACCTCTCTGTCGGCATCTTTTGTCTGGCAAATGTGTCAGTCAAAAAAAAGCAGCAAGCTGCCTGATATCCCATCCCCCCACCAACATAGAAAGGGCAAGAAGTTCTCCCAGCTCAAGCCTTGATTATCTTGGAGTGAAGTGCTGGAGTTTTAGAGGGTAAATAATATATCGTTACTTGGAACACATGCATTTCATATGTGTTCTGTGTCTACAACAATCTATGTAAACACATTGTTAAAACAGAAACATTTTTCATGTTTTAGTAATAAATGACAAAATGTAGACATTAACTGTATAATGTGTGAAGCCTGAAGTCCAAATATCAAAACACTTTCACAAAAGGTGCCAGTATAATATGACAGCTTCTGTGGTGCAGCAGTAAAGACTGTTGACTTGTAATTAAAAGGCTGCCGGTTCGATTCTGGATGCCTCATGAATTTACTATTTTGTGTAGTGAGCTGCTCTTATTGTTAATATTATACAATAAAAACATACATTTGATTTGTGTCTGTAACAGCCGGTGTAAATTTATAGTACTTATAAAATTTAGCAGATTTTTTTCACTTTTATTCTCTCAGTCACGATCACGATACAAACCCCCCTCAACCACCACCACCACCCCCACCCCAGATCTGACACTGTTAGTTTTTATTTGAAACTGGGAATAACTGTGGATGTGATATTTGAAACTGGGAATAAATATGGATGTGAGTGGTGTTTTGAGACAATGGAACTGGAAATTCTCTGATCTGGAGGGATAAAAGCTAATTCAAATTAAAAAGCTAAACGCTGGTGTATCATGCCTTCCTGGTATCTCATTGTCACTTGAAAGGTGAACTTGCACCTTTTGTGAAAGTGTTTATTTGATATTTAGACTTCAGGCTTCCCACATTATACGGTTCATGTCTACATTTTGTCATTTATTATCAAAACACAAAAACATTTCTGTTTTGATAATAAATGAAATGGATGTGTTCCAAATAACAATATATTATTTACCCTCTAAAACTCCAGCACTTCACTCCAAGAAAATCAAGGTTTAAGCTGGGAAAACTTTTTGCCCTTTCTGCGGCAGTGGGGGGATGGAATAGTAGGCTGCTTGCTGCTTGTGTTGATCGACACATTTACAAGACAAAACACGCTGACGGAGAGGTGGGAAGGATTTAAGGTGGGCCGAAATTACAAGTTTTTTCGTAGGCTTTGAAAATACTAGTGTTAAATTACACAATTTCTACAGCAGTGTTTGTTGGACATGGTTTAAACTGTTTTTGGACAGTACTTGGGAATAAGCACTGGGCCAGACTGGAACAGAAACAGTAGGTGTGGAGCAAGCAACAAGACAAATACAACACAACTGGTTTGTTCAATTTTTTCAGATGTTATCATTGTATATATGCCTTGGTGTTTAGGATTAATATCTCAGAAATCATTTGTTCTAAAATGTTTTACTTTTGCTGGGATATAATAATCCAGGAGCTCTACACAGTGCAAAAAATTCAAGTCAAGTCAACTCTAATCAAGTGGCTTCATTGTCATACTACACAGTATTGCAGTATACAGTGGCTCAAAATAATATTCCCCAGGAGTGTAGTGGAATATATACATATACAAAAAAATAAATAAATAATAGGTAAGTGAATAGATAGTAATAATTTGAAATAATAATAAATAGTAACAACAACTAATGATAAAAAACAACAGTAGTAACAAGTATAACAAATGTCCAGACAGCCAAGGAGTCAAAGCTGTTGCAGAAGCTGGCAGAAGTGGGACAAAGGTGAGATGGGAGTGGTCCTTCACAAGGCTGTACGCTTTTTGGATACAAAGCTTTGTAAAGATGTCTTTAATGGAGGGCAGGGAGGTCCCAATGACCTTCTCTGGTGTGCACACTATCCATTATAGGATTTTACAGTCATATAACAGTAATGGAGATGATCAGAACACTCTCAATGGTGCTTTTGTACAATGTGGTGAGAATGGGGGAAGTGGAGATACTGATGTACCTTCTTGGCTACAGGGATGGTGATAATTGACTAAGTAAGGTCAGCTGCAGAACCGTTAATATACAGTGCGGTGTGGACAGGATGAGCCTTCCTGAAGTCAACAATCACCTCTTTCATCTTGTCCACATTAAGAGACAGATTTTTCCACTTGCACCAGTCCACCAATCTGCTGACTCATTCCCATTGCTGATGAGACCCACTACTATGTGTGTTTATGCATGCTAATCCAAAGAAAACTGTAATTTCAAGACGTCAAAATCAGTTTTAATTTTCCACAGACACACAAACAGACAGACATACATACAGACATCACGCTAAAATCAATTTTTCTTGATGTTTTGAGCATTGCAGAATCAGAATCTGAACTTAACATCAATTTTTTGACCACCTCATCAAACTTCAAAGTAAATGGTAAAAAGTTTATTTTTAGACACAAGGGAACCAATGCTGACCAGAAACCAGTTCATATACTGCATGGAGAATACTGCAGATAAAACAAAGGAAAAAACAAATGAGAAAAGAGTTTAAATTTGAATGAACTAAATCACAATTTTAAATGCAGATGCAAAGGTGAGTCATATTAGGTTCATTGACAATTTACAGAATGTGTATGCTACAAAAGAGTTCAAAGAATTAACTCTTCAATGTGTAATTTTTCAAAGCACTATGAGGCAACATATTTCAAAATGGGCTGAAATAGTCAGTTCCCAAATTTCAAGAGTGTTGTTCACAAAAGGTCCACAATTATTTTAATTATTTTATAAGGTGAGATGTCTCAGAAATAATGACAGCATACTGCATGCCAAACATGGCAAAAAGAAACGGTGCAAGACAAGGCTCATTTTACAGACGGACACATCACAAAACAAATCTTAAATGCCACAATAGTACGGCATTAAAGTTACCACCAGTTGCATTTCTTCTTTGAAAGTCTGGTGGTTGTCTCAATGAAGAATTTATTTTAAAATAAAAGCTGGGATCCACTATACTAATTACCTTCATAATTTTAAACACTTTGATCATGTCATCTATGTTTGTTTAAAATGTGTTTATTTTTAGTCTGTCCCTATAACTCATACAAAAACACACATCACTTTCACATACTACAGAGTAATAGCAGTTTAAAACCAATAAAGTTCTAAACAGGGTTCAGTTTAAATTCTGTAATTTAAGAAAAGATTGTTGCTGAGCCTTGACCAGGGCTTAAACGTAGGACTTTGCTAATAACACACCATTTCAACCTTTTTTTAAATTGAATTTATTAAAATCAAATAACATTCCATACAAGCAAATCAACTTTTACAAAACTGGGTTCGAAACAAATCAACCCCCACCCCTGAAAAGAGAGCTAGGCCAACAGAATAATATTTTAATAGTAGGAAAAATAAGTACCGGTAAGTAAATAAATAAAAATAAATAGAATGAAATAAGGGAAGAAAATCCGCTTCCTCAATTTAAATCCTTATTCTAAAATGTTATTGATTAGATCCTGCCAGGTTTTGAAGAAGTTTTGTAAAGATCCCCTAAGTGAGAATTTGATTTTTTCCAATTTCAGATAATGTATAACATCAGTTACCCACTGACTTAAAATAGGAGAGTTAGGATTCTTCCAATTGAGCAAGATAAGTCTACGTGTCAATAGTGTAGTAAAGGCAATTACAGTTTGTTTGCTCTTCTCCACTTTAAGCCCATCTAGGAATACACCAAACACAGCTGTTAATGAGTTAGGAGGGATTGTGACACCAAAGCTGTCTGAAAGGCATTTAAAGATTTTGGTCCAGAATGATGTTAATTTGGTGCTGGCCCAAAACATGTGGCCCAATGAGGCTGCAAATTGATTGCAATGTTTGCAGGTTGGATCTTGCCCTGGAACCATTTTGGACAATTTTCAATGAAACAGAATTGCTTGATATATAATTTTAAGTTGAATAATTGAATGTTTTGCGCATATGGAGCTCGAGTGAATTCTGTGCATTGCTGCCTTCCACTCCTTTTTTGAGATGTTGAGTGAGAGATCCCTTTCCCACTGTACTTTTGGATCTTTCAAAGGGAGGGACTTTAAAAGGTTTTTATAAATTGCAGAAATGCCATCTGAGTCCTCAAGACTGATCAATATTTTTTCCGGAATAGGGGTTGGTGGGAGGTGAGGAAAATTGGGCAGGTTTTGTTTAACAAAGTTTCTGATTTGGAGGTAGTGAAAGAAATGTGTTGCTGCAAAGTTAAATTTAGAGTATAATTGTTCATAGGATGCAAAGATGTTGTCTATGTACAGATCTCTAAGTGATTTAATCCTGAATGTTTTCCAGATATTCAAAACTGCATATGTTTGAGAGGTTGGAAAAAGGTGGTTATCATGCAGAGATGACACAAATAAAAGCTTCTCTGTCTTAAGTACTTCCTACATTGTTTCCATATTCTGAGTGAGTGAAGCACAATTGGGTTGTTAGTATATTGGCGATGACTTGTACTTATTGGGGTACAAAGCAAGGAATATAAAGAAGTACTGCAGGTTTTTATTTCTATTGCGGACCAAGCCTGTGTATTTTCATCTATTTGTGTCCATGTCCAGGTTGTTATAGCTTGTATATTTGCTGCCCAGTAATAAAACTGAAAGTTAGATAGAGCCATGCCACTACCTTAGGTCTTTGTAGGGTTGCCCTTTGGATACATGGCTGTTTTGAATTCCAAATAAATGAGGTTATAATTGAATCTAACTTCTTAAAAAACAATTTATTAATGTATATTGGAATGTTTAGAAATAGAAAGACAATTTTAGAATGAATATTCATCTTGACAGTGTTAATTCTTCTAGCTAGAGTGAGATGAAGAGTTGACCATCTATACAAATCTTGCTTAATTTGTTTCCATACAGACAGCAACATTTTGTTGGTAAAGAGCTTTGTGTTTACTTGTGATGTTTACCCCAAGGTATTTAAAGTGATCTGTGATGATAAAATCTAATATTGTATGCTTGAGAGTTCACTGTAAAGAGAAGACTTTTATTCAAATTAATTTTGAGCCCAGATATTTTTTGAAATTCTGCTAGTGATTTGAGGACTGCTGATACAGAGGTTTGTGGGTTTGGTATGCACAGTACCATATCATCTGCATATATTGAAATTTTCTGTTCAAGTCCTTCTCTAATAATCTCCCCAAACTGCCAGAGGCTCAATGGTGATTGCAAAAAGCAGTGGTGACAAGGCCATTTCAACCTTTCACTGCTCCACCAAGCTACTGCAGTCAAATTACTGAAACGGTATGACCCTGCATAGAGTGCTACACAAAATAACACAGTATTCCTTGTGTATCCAGATAAAGCACACAATTGGCTGGTACAACTCCAAACAATAACTACTTCAACAATGGTCAGGACTAAATTTGTAGTAAGCTTATTTAAAAGGACCAGCAAAAACAGTATATGAATATGTGCAAGACATAAAAATAAAACAATGTTTCCTTAAGAGGCATTAGCTCTCCGGAAATGTGTTCTTTTCAATTGCGGCATTTTAATTAACCTGAATTTAAATAATTATAAATTAAAAAGGTGTTATCCCCCCCACCCCAGCATGCAATATGGCGGTCACAAGATTACATGAGAAGTTTAAGAATAACTTAGCTTTGTTTAATATCGGCTTACGCGGTATTACAGACAGGAAGCTTATGACAGACTCTATCAAGAATGTGGGAGTCTTGATTTACTCAGTCTGCCATCTTTCGTCGCCATGCTGAAAGGATTTTCCAGACAGAGGACATAGTCTTCCGCCTGTTAGCTTCAAAGTGTATTGGCCGTAGGTCCATCCTTATATGCTGGTTGCTCCACGTGGATCCAAACAAGGACAGGAAAGGACTCAAACCCCACCTTCAAAAATACAGGAATAGCACAATGCCTACATGCAGTTCTCATTCTCCCAACAAGGAAAGAGGATTTTGTGCTGACAGAGGACAGAAATATACTAGTCTGTCTTTAGGATGACTATTCAATTCTCCAGTTGCCTTTGGCTCTCTAATCCTGTGCTTGGCTCGGCAATTCTAAATGCTGATGCTGAGCCCCTGCGTACCATACTTGGTCTGCCCGTATGAATGAATCCATAATAGTGTGTACAGAGACAGTGACATTAAACCTAATATTATAACAAAACATATTATAACAAACAATTAACCTCATACAAATCAATTACAAAAAATGTAAGATATGCAGCACAACACTAAACCTGTCTAAAGAACGGCACTCTCCACTACTCAGTAGCTGGACAAAAACACCACTAATCTGGGTTCCAACAGATGGACAGTTTCAGAAATTAAAGGAATTCTTCATTTTAGATCAGAGAACTTTGCTAAGAGAACAATTGAAGCATATGAGGATGCTTCTGTTTTTCCTGAAACTGCATCATAGTTTTCATTGTCACAGCTGTAAATTGTGACTGACTGAAGCACACCATTCAACATTGTTTAATAACATTCCACAAATGTGCATAGCTTAGATATTTCAAACATTTTCTTCTTCTTAGATGATTATTTTACCAGTCTTTTTCATGGCTGACAAAAAAACTTTTTATTCCTTCAAACATGGGATTTTCATCTAATCTCTGCTTTATGATGTCAGATACTAACTATGAAGCAGATTGCTTGAAAGTATATGTCTGTTCTGGAATAACAACATTTGATGTAATTCCAGGGACAACAAAAATGTGAGGCAATCAGGTCCACCTTTATGAGTGTGAGGATATAACACCTATTGTTAAAAAAAATGTAATCTCAAGTAACAACTTGCAGAATGCACAACAGAGATTTAGAGAGCCCAAGTGGAAAAAGATTGTAGGGTCTGACAAGACCGAATTTAAGTTTTCCAACCACATCAATAAACCCTCTAAAATTATCATAAAAACAACGTCCCTGCCCTGAAGCATGGTGCTAGGCAGTATCACACTATGGGAATACTTCTGCAGTTCTGTTCCTTGAAGACTTGTTAAGACAAAAACAAAGTGGCGCTTGAGCAATTTTGCATAGAATAACAGGCAAAAATGTCAGGGTACACATACAGAGATATGGTAAAACAGAGAAACATTTTAAACAACTTGTGATACTCCTAATGACTGTAATGTTTGAAAACAGAGTCTTCACCAAATATCGACTGAAAAAGAATCATTTTCTGTTTCAAATTAATAATTAATCCAGACGGAATTTAGGTTTCATCTATATGTTACAGTTTTTTCATCTGTAGCATAATATCCTAAATAAAAATGTTAAGATTTCATATTTCACCATTAGAAAAACAAATGTGATCATTGTACCATTGGTAGTTAAACAGCAGATATAGCCCTGAGTTTAACAAATAGCATATCAAAGAAGGTAAAACAAAACTGATGACCCTTTTATTCTTATTCGGAGATGAAAAATATGATTTGTGAGTGATTGTTATCATTATTTTTAAAGAATGATATACTATGAGCAACTTGTTGTTTGATATACTGAAAAACAAAGTGATATGCCTTTAACGGAAAAAGGTTCATTTATGCATGAACATGGTATACTCAAAATGAAAATATAAAACAGTGTCTGTATGTCTCAATTCTTAGTGGAACTGTAGGTCTCGTAAGCCGTCTGCTTTAGCTCATAATGACACATTTTTCAGCAGATGCAATTAATAATGGCCATTAAGGAAAGTGAACTCTTAACAAATACCATCTGTAAAATACTATTACTGTTTTCTTGCCATTATAAAATCAAAAATATGAATTATGCAAAAGATAATTTGGTACAGCATATTATGACTTTATAACAATCTCTAAAGGCATTTCATGAAGTAATATATCAGATCTGTAATGTGCTTCTCTTTTGTATAAGGTAAAAATGGCAGTTTTTTAAATTAATGTGTTGCATGGAGTCAGCAGTAGGTGCTCTGCGTGGAAAGGAAAACGCATTGTTTTTTATTCCTTGCATACTGTAGTGCTTGCTAGCATTTACATGTGTCTATTTTTCACTCTAATTTTTATATTTTAATTATGCAAAATAAGTCAGTGTGGGTCACACGATGGACTGGCACCCCATCCGGGGCCAGGTTATTCCAGGATGAACTCCATTTTACATGACCCTCAGCTGGATTTAGTCAACACGTTTATAGTAATGTGTTTGTGCAACCATGAAGAAATATAATATTACATCAATAGGATAAAAACATAATGTAGTAAATGAAGATTAAAGTCAGTTCTCCACCTGAAAAAAACACTGAAGCTGCAAAGTGAAAATTGTTGTATTTTCTTGTTTCTTCTACTTATGAGTGAGGACGCTTCCTCTTTATATTGTGTCCATACTTAACAGAAGTTGTTTTTAAATATTCTTTTGTAAAAACTTTTATTATTACAGTTAAATGAATTTTTTGCTTGAGTACACATTGGATGAGCAGGCAAAGCTGTTAGCAGTTTCATTGAACTCAACTGAGAACATCCAATCTGGGCACTGTATTTGTATGACTTTCTCCAGTGTCTAAATGGGTTGTCCCACATCCAAGTTACTTGCAGGATAAGTTGATTGGTTGCTGTAAAGCAGTGAAGGTGAGCATGTGAGTGTACCACTTGACAGACAAATGGCTTTTGTTCGTTTCTACATTATAGTGTTCACAAGCCATTAAGAAGGCAAACAGAATGTTAGGTTACATAGCATGATGTGTAGAGTACAAATCCAAGGAGGTTTTGCTCAACCTTTATGATGCACTGGTGAGGCCTCATCTGGAGTACTGTGTGCAGTTTTGGTTTCCAGGCTAAAGAAAGGACACAGCAGCACTAGAAAAGGTCCAGAGAAGAGCGACTAGGCTGATTCCAGGTCTCAAGGGGATGAATTATAAAGAAAGATTAAAAGGATTGAGCCTTTTCAGTTTAAGCAAAAGAAGATTAAGAGGAAACATGATTGAAGTGTTTAATATTATTAAGGGAAATAGTATGGTAGTTCGAAAATGTCACTTTAAAATGAGTTCATCAAGAACATGGGGACACAGTCAGAAACTTGTTGAGGGTAAATTTCGCACAAACAATAGAAAGGTTTTCTTTACACAGAGAACCATGGACACAATGGAATAAGCTACCAAGTAGTGTGGCAGACGGTAGGTCTTAAGGGACTTTGAAAACTAAACATGATGTTTTTTTAGAAGAACTAAATGCATAGGGCTGGCAAGCTTTGTTGAGCTGAATGGCCTGTTCTTGCCTTGATTGTTCTAAATTTATCCATAGATGCACACATACAAGTTAATCCAAAAAGACTGTAATGAGTTGGACCCAAAATGCTGAAAGTGGGCTGATCGCTACTATTCACCTTCCTAAATTGTAAGGTGGCTAATGTAAGGGTAGGCCAATATCACCCCCTGAAGCATCCTGCTTAAAAAGTGAAATCAACATATGCAGTATATGTAAAAAAGACAGTTATAGGGCAATTTTAAAAAAAGCCAAAAAAATATATATGTTTAAAAGAGAAGGACACGAAGGTGGAAACAGCAATGACTATTTTAACTCCCTAACATTCAATAACCACTTAAGTGTGAATAAAAATATATACATTGAAATACACAACCTAGACCAGGGGTAGGCAACGTCGGTCCTGGAGTGCCACAGTATGTGCAGGTTTTTGTTCCAACCCAGTTCTTTAACGAGAACTCAATTATTGCTGATGAAGCACATATTGCTTAAGTGACATTTTAATGCTTCATTTTAGTGGTCTCGCTTGTTAAGGTTCTCCAACCTTAATTGCTTATTTCAATCTTAAACTGCTGCATTCAGTGTTTTAATTGCTAGTTGTAACTAAGAGCAATCCTGGATTCATTTCCTTGGAGGTGAATCCTGACGTTCGCCTATCTACACCAAGTCTTTATAGCCGTAGTTCCTTTTACATGGCCAATGCAGATGCTGATCCGTATTGGTAGTTTGCTGGTCCTTTTTCTCCAATTGCTGCTCTCCCTTTCCTTTTGACAAAAAGGCACACAATTTATTCAAACTACTTCTGAAATCAGATGTCTAGCCTTCAGGGGTGCTGCTGTTAATCACCTGTCTATTCCAAAACAGCATGTCAGGGCTATGTTCTTTGCCCGTACAAGCAGAACAGACACACAAGTGGCAAATACATGACACTTACTATGTGGCAGTGCTACAAGATTTCCAGGATTTGAAAGTATCATAGTTGTATAAATATAGAACCATCCTCTATTATTTTTCTTAGATAAATGTATAGATATTGAGATTTTTAATCTGAAAAGTTTTAAGTACATCTTAGAATGGTTTATAGATATCTTATTTAGTGGTGTATTTAACAACTAAATAAGAGATTCAATAAGTCCTATTTAAGTTAAACCTATTTCCATAACCAAATGAAAATGGCACATATTCTCTAAAAAACTGAATTCCTCTTACACCCATATGATTCTAAAGTAAATGTGTACACTTTAAATATAAGTTCTTATGATGAGGAAGAAATTTCCTTGTGTCTGTTAAAAGGCAGCTATTCTGTCCTTGCGGAGGCTGGATCAAGGTCACTTTTAGTCTTCTGTTTCTTCTCTTGTTTTAATCTTGGTAGGCATCATATGTCGCATTCCTTAAAACTTTCATAAAACAGTTTTTCTATTTTTAGCCTTTCCCAATGGGCTATTTCAGAATTCTTTATGAATAATGATTTAATATACAGTAAGGAAAATATTGTCTAAACAAATGTTCCTTAGCTAAAATTAAACTGGAAAAGGTAATGGTGGTTTAAGTATTGTTTTAAATACAGTACACATAGAAGCAAGAGTTGGAAATTTAGAATAATATCTCAACTACTAGGATTCTATAGCATGGTGGCCCACTGATGAGTGCTGCTGCCTCATGCAGTAGTTCCACAACACTGTGTTCAGTTCTTATGCCTATAGGGAGTATGCATGTTCATCTCCTTTCACGTGTCAAGGATATGCTTGTTAGGTAAATTAGGCCACTGTGAGTGAGTGAGAGTTGTCAAGTGTGAGAGGGTCTCCTATGGTCAACCAGCACCCCAGCCAAGGATAGATCCTGCCTTGTGTAAAACAATTCAAGAGTAGACCTGTGGTTTTAGCAGTGAACTGTGCAGGTAGATTAGAAAATATTTGGATGGAATGCTCATTACTACAAACATATTTTTAAAACTAGTATATTTTCTCTCAAGAGTAACAATCTCCTTTGCTGATCTGTTTCCATACACTTGGGCAAGTAGAGACAAATGTCAGTGAGAGGAAGTGAGAGGTGAGGAAGGCTGGTGGTGTAGGATTGTGATGATTAATAATCAATAAGATGCCCATCCAGGAGAATGTCATAATAATGTGGGATTTTGAAAAAGAAATTTTAAGTTAGTTGATTAATTGTCAATTTTGCCTTCGGCAATATCAGTAATTAATCAGATAATTAGGCAAATCTCCTTCTTTATTTACCTTACCTTTTTTGTTGTATGAGTTGGGTTTCTGGACTTTAACTTTTATCAAGTTAACTCAAGCACACTTGGTTTAAGAAACAGGATAATACAATTTATTGATAAACAAAAGGATTATAGTAGTATGATAAATGCTTATATATACGAGGGGCGTTCAAATCTAAACAGGAATTTATGAGCTACACTGTATTTATTGAATACAATAAAAGACTTACACACTATTTTTCTGTGTAGTCTCTGGGCACTGCAATACACTTGTTCCAGCACTCGGGAAGCTTCTTAATCCCAGAAGAGTAGAAATCT